>NW_022147601.1:665016-882023 GCF_002938485.1 Sitophilus oryzae
AAAGAGGAGGGATCCATGTATTACTACAACATATTTTATTAATCCGTAGTATATAACTTTGATGACGAAACCCGATGTGATCTACGTTAGAAAACATTCTAGAATGAAATAATTCGAAGTTGTTTCCTACCTTCTGCGTAAGGCTGTTCAAATTAGAGGAGCAAGCTATTGCTGAGGTCTTTGTCTACTCACGGTTCTGAAGTAAATGAACGAATTACGGCTGATGCACAAATTTACATTTTCTTTTGCTCCCGGAGATCTTGCCATTTGTAACACGTTTGGAATTATTTTTCTTGCATATTTCCAGGTTTTTAACGCAAGAAGAAAGGAGGAATCTATCTCGTCTTCATTGAGTTTCTGTTCTTTAATTAATTTTATTTTGGTTTCCTACTCCTGTGAAAGCTATGCATATGATCTTGGTCGTACCGAAGATAGAGTAAAGAAGGGTAGCACACACACCTATATCTGAATACTTCAGCCACAAATTAACTATAACAATTGCGAAAGAAAGCGACTGTATCGGAAACCGCTCGGCAAAACCGACACGCCTATTGAGTAGTGTAAACTCTCAATTATCAAACCAGAAAGTCGTTCAGGTATACCGTTTTTATGACCCACACACGGGCTAATGTGCTTTTATAAGTTGTCGCCTAAATTGTCGCTTGTTTTGGGGCTATATAATTTAGATCATATATAATTTGCGTGGTTAAACTAGTGTTTCAAATAATATATATAAGTCGTCATTGTTAGGTATAAGTATTTGTTTTTGATAAACTCTTGATTTAGAAATTGTATTATTTTAATATCTAAAAGTTCTCATGGGATTAATTTGTGAGTAAAGTAGGCTGTAGACTAATTGTACAATGTGGCCGGCGCTGATCACATGCAATGTGCTTTATTTATAAGAACTGAACCAAAATAAAAGATATTTTCCATATTTTAAAGATTATGTTTTATTTTATGCGGTATGGTTAACAACTAGGTTTACAAAAGAACTTATGAAAATATAAAATATAAGGTTTAGTTTAAGCAGCCAAATAATCGTAATAAGTAGTTAAAAATGTGAACCAAAGATGAGTATCGAGACGAGGCTTTTTTATTAATGCTATTTGGTTCTATCTCAACGGGGTACTCTTTTTTTTTGGTAACTGAATAGGTAAGTTAAATTAATCAGTTTTCTAATCGAAAGAATTTATACTGTTCAAAAAAACAAACTTGTGTAACTGGAACAATCTATTTTGAAACACTCAATTTTTCTAAAATTTACATATTAATTAAAGTGGTAAAATGCAGTTACATTTAATGGCAATGATGCAGATATTTAAATCTAGGAAATTTTTCAACGATGGGTTTAGTGTGTCAATGTAGTTTTATAAGTTTTGTATATGCACATTTATACGTCAAAAACACGTAGAAACCGTGTTTTTCTAACTTAAAAAATATATTTTTTTTTTTTTTTTTTTTTTTTTTTTTTTTTTTTTTTTTTTTTTTTATAAAATTAGAAATAAAGAAGAAGGGATCTGTCACACTCACTACATGCATGTCTAGAGATTATGTATATGTAGTCATAGGATAACGTAAAATAAAGATTTGTGTGTTGCATAAAATTTCTCCGAAAATCCTTTTTTCTGGGATTAACTACACGAAGATTATTTACCATTTAGAAATCGGCCCTTTATGAAACATAGAAAAGCGTTCTCAAAATAATTGAATTAAATGAAACATTATAATTTAAGTAATTATAAACATTACTTCGAGAGGTTTAAAATTTTCGCAGTGAGCTCTCTTTGGCAGGCTGAAGAAAACAGATATAAAAATGTAAGCGGGTCTGAATAAATGTGTAGTAATAACACCAAATTGAATAATACTAAACTAGCAATTTTTTTCATTTTGTGACCAACGAAAATTCCACCATATTAGAGTTATATATTACATTTCTTATGTTTTATATTTAATTTACATAATTTTTAAAAAAATATATTAGGTTAATATTAATTATTGCTTATTTTTCTGTATTGAAAGTTATATTTTTATTTTTTTAATAGTTTTTTTTTTTAAAAACTTTGAATAAAAACATGATAATAATAATATTTTTTTACTTAGGTAATTAGAATTTAAAAGTATAAGTCACACAAAAAATTTTTTTGTCCTATTGCTTGAAAGCTACAATTAGAATATAAAAAATAACTATTTTTAATAATTTTTTTTTTTTTTTTTTTTTTTTTTTTTTTTAGTTATATAATTTTTATAATATTATTTTTTTTTTTTTTTTGTTTATAATAAAATCTATCATTTTTACATCGCTGGGTTGGAAAACCTTTGGTTATGATTATAAATCACTATTGTTAATTTATCTAACACAAACACCTAATTCTACCCACTAATCAGCCACAGGGGCCTGTAAATACATAATACTAAGTATCGTAACAGCCAGTTAATAGGCACACGAGTCTAATATTGCTCAATTTCATAGCATGAGAATTAGCTAACCAGTGGGTTAGAGACTTTGAGAAACGCGCGTCCCAGTGTAAAAGTAAAAGTGGATGTTTGGTGCTATACGTGGTGAATTTTAGTTGTGTTTAGTTTGCTGTAACGATGCCACATGAGCATAAGCGCATTATGGTAATAATGAGAAAACATTAAGAGTAATGAGATTATCAATCATGCTCAAAGTATTAACATATTCTTATAACATTTTAGAAACATGGGTTTCTGGTGTCTTCCAAAGAGGTAACTTATATAGGTTATGAACTATAAGCTTTTTCACTTAAATCAAATGGTTTATTAATAGATCCTCAGTTTTGAATTTATTGAAGATGCCTCTTATCGAACCTCGTTCGTAAGTTAATTTCACACTATTGCGTATCTATAACTTGTGTTTCCTTTGTTCCTTAGGAATGTTTCTTTTCTATATATAATGGTTAGATGCATATTGATCCTCAAGCAGGTTAAGTTTACGCGGCCATAGCAATCAGAAACTGGTTCTGGAATAAGTTAGGACGAGGTCCACAGGGATTAAATCGGAAGGAACATTATTTGCTCATATCGCATGTATTGATCCTCTCGAAAGGAAGTGAATACCCGGCCCATGATATACCAGTGCGTACCATCCCGAGAGTGGCTCTAAGGTGAGGGAGACATTTGAACAGATTCGCGTGTGTGTGGCACGTTATTCTGATATCTAACCGAACTGTATGCAAAGATGAGAGGAGGGAAAGACAATTTTTTAAGAATTCATACATTTATACATTGTAAATTATTATTTTAATAATTAAAAATCTTCTCATCAAATTTCACTCTCTGGTTATTATTTATGTTTATCAACCGCGTCTGTTTAATACTCACTCATTTATCCACACACCACAAACTGATATTAACGTCTGACTATTGACGAAAAATGACACTATGACGTGATTAGAAACTGAAGTTGATACCCCGTTTTTTCCATTAGTTATTATTTCTCCAAAAATCGATTTGGCAAATTTAGAAATATGAGAATACCATCTCTGAGTTCAAAACAATTATGTTTTTGGTATCTTAGAGAGAATACAAATATGTTCGTTTAATTTTAAAATAGAGTGCCATGAGAACGCAATCTAGAATTGTGTAAGAACAGTGTTTTAGTTTGGTGTTTTTATATTCATAACAGTGACAAATATATCTAAGTGACTATTTTACTTTTCCTCTATTTAAAGTGTAAATAGTATATCAACCACACAAATGATTCATAATATCTTTTGCACCAGATTCAAGAGAAAAAATAGATCAATCGGAGGATCTTTTTGACATTTCTAGGCTAAATATTTGTAACAGAATGAGCATCAATTTGAACTCTTGTCTTAAAGATTAAGTGAAGAGAGGCCCTATCAGGAGATGGAAAGCGGCTGATATTTTAATGATCATGTATACACGCTTAATCTAGTCATCAGCATTCAAATATGTGAGAAACGGGGAATATTATTTAATAACTCTGATACAAATGAAATGAAAAAAAAAAAAAAAAAAAAAATATTGTATTTAAAATGGAATTACCCCTGACGTATTAATTTTAGGTTGTCAATTTGGTTTATAGTATAAATATATTTATATATTGAATTATATATAAAGTTTAATTTAAGCAAATCATGAAAGAAAGATATTATAAGTAAACTCCATCTATTTTCAAGGGTTCATAAATTACAATTATAATATTTAATATAAAAAAAAAAAATGTATTTTAATTTTATATAATGAAATACTCAGTGCCGTTATTTTGCCAAAATCATTATAGAAAAAAATTCGAAACCAATACAAGCTTATTCATAATCATCACAAATATGTCGGTTTTTGACACCGATATGTCAATTACATAATAGGCACTAGTAATAGTGGTACAAAATAAAACTAATTGAGATTAATAATGTTAAAATTATTATTTTTTGTTAAAGTGTCACATTTTCCGATAACAAATTATAACCCTTCCGGTAGTATCGAACCAAATAAAAAACAATTCATATCGTTTAATAGGTAGATTGATGTATTTTTTATTTTTTTTTTTTTTTTTTTTTTTTTTTTTTTTTTCAAAATTTAATTATATATTATAGATCGTTGTACTGCAATATAAACTAAATACAAACAACAAGAAAAAAAAAAAAAAACATATTTTAAAAAAAATTATTATTCTTAACAGTAAAACTATCTACATTGACTATGGATGTACGAATTAGCCCCATATTGTAAACATTTGCTGCATCTTGGTTGGTTCATATTTATTTGCCAAAGTATTTTTACTATAAATAGGTATATAATTGTATTTAATTAACTGTATATTAGTATATTTCATGTAAAATATATATTTTTAAAATACAAACCAAAAATAGAGGAATATATTATGTTTCCATGTATTCTCAACATATTTATTAATCCGCAATATCTAACTAGCGTGACGTCATAAATCTCGCTCTGAGGCTGTTCTACTATAGACGGCATTGCGTCAGCATGGCCGCAAGTTGCTAACCTAATAAAATTAATACTAGAAAAGCCCGCGGGAACTGCCAAATTCAAAGTTATTCGTTTTACAGACTATATACATAAAATATACTGTTATCACTCTTGCTAACTAATTTATATTTATGATATTATATTTATAAATCAAAAAATAAAAACTATTTTGGTATTATTATTATTACAGTTTTTTTTTCTGAATACACTTGTTTTATTTTAAAGTAAAACAGCACATAAAACAGTGGCGTACATAACGTACTTTTAATGGTGCTGTTGCATTAAAATTGTTCGTCGAAAAAATCGACGTTAGCGAGGAAAATGGCGAAAATTTCCGCGCTCAAACAAGCTTTCCTCTAATTATTTTCAATTTTCCTCTGTGCGCGGATGTGTGTGTACTCTGTACGGCTAATTTTCAGTTCATTTACATCCGGAGATGTAGTAAAATGTGTCTGCCCCCGTTATTCTAAATTAAATCATAATGTAAAGCAAAAAAAATGCTGTTAGTTATATATTAAATCTAAAAGAACTAGAAAAGAAAAAAATATTATAAAAATTATAACAACAAATTGATTTCAAAAAATTTGTATTAAAATAACATAAAATTTATTTTTCTGTATTAATTCAACATAAAAAGAGTCAGAGAAAAAAACACGTACAAAATTCATCACAGAACTTCAATACGCTGATGACTATGCTCTAGTTGCAAATACGTTACAGCAATTGCAAAAAATGTTGAACACATATACAAGGTTGTTCACCACATACGACACGGAGTATTGTAGCTAAACGATGAGATTTTTACAAATTGTAAGTTTGGGGTTCGTTGAAGGACTATTAGAGCTACAATTTAAAAATATTTTTACAAGATACAGAGTGTCCCAAATAAGTAAAAAATATCAAAGTTGCGTATTTTTTTAAATGGAACCCTGTATATTATGTACATTTTTATTTTTTTTTTTTTTTTTTTTTTTTTTTTAAATTTGATTAAGGTTTATTATACTTAAACCTTACCGTTTTGAAATATTTTCATATTTTGTGAAATTTGCGTAAAAATTTTAAAGCTTCCTTTCCTCAAAGGGTATCAATGTTTTAATACTAATATTTAATGAAGTTTATTATTGATCAGTTATTGTGTTGCAAATACATAAAAAATAATACTACTTTATACAGAAGTTGTCTAAAAATTTATTTTAAATAATTATAGCTTCTCAAACGCAATAATTTCTTAATTTAAATAGAATGCCTGTATATTAAGAGAATCAGTGCAACAAATTAAAATTGTCCTATCAATTCGTATCTTCAAGTTTTCGTAGAATCATTTTCTTATAATTTAGACTTCATTTATCAAGTTTTTTTTTTTTTTTTTTTTTTTTTTAGATTTTTTTAAAAGCAACAAATGTACAAAATGTAAGACTAGTAATATTATCCGTTTTTAACAAAACGATAATATTAATAGCCCATTTGTAAATGCAAAAAGAAAACCTATTTAAATCTTTATAAAAGAGTAATTACCATTAATTAAATATAAAACCATTATTTCCGCCATAACTACTAATTAATTACTATACTTAATTGTGTTCGTTAATAAATTATTATCAAATAAATGTGGAATTGAGTCAGAAATCAATATAAATGTGGATAAGTTATCAAAATTAAAGTCTCTGTTTGTTATAAATAAGCATTTATTAAAAATGAAATATCAATTTTTTAAGGTGTTCTTTTTATCACACTGTCTATGCCATTACAAAATTCAGTTTTTTTTAGTATATTGGAGCAATTTATTAATTACATCAAACCGCAAAAGTCAGTTTAATGTAGTTTGAAAACTGGAATCAATTATTAATTCGTCCTCTTTTACAAATATTGTAAAACAGTTTTTTTTTATTTTTTAATGAAATAAACGAATCATATATATCGACAATATAGTATCTGTACTCTTTAAAAATTTTGGTACATCTTTAAAATAATGCTAAAATGTCAATAGTACCAGGTATATTGATAAATAAATTCTAAAATTTCAAGAAAATTGCATTTTTACGGAAACCTAAAGAGATAGGTAACAATGGATAAATAATTTGATAGACATAAATTGTGCATCTGATTTCGTTTAACAGGGTGTTCCATTTAATTAAACAAGTTATTGCCAGTTTAAGCTAAATAATTATTTACAAATAAATTTTAAACACTCTGTATAAGGATATTATTTTTATTATTGCAACACAATAACTGATCAGTAAATAAACTTCAGTAAATATTTAGTATTAAAAACTTTGATACCCTTGGAGAAATGAAGCCTTAAAATTTTTACTGCAATTTCACAAAATTGAAAATATTTCAAAAACGGTAAGGTTTTTTAAAATTTATATTCACATTTCGATTTCTAGTAGAATAATATTGATAAGGTTGAGTTTGGGGGGAACCACGGTACAGTTTTATGATTAAACCAGCTAGAAAATTAAAAAAATATTTTGGCGAGTTACTTTTTTATAGATATTTTTATTTCATAAATCTACCTAATTTTTGAAGGCGCTCGTTGTTTTCCGGAGCATTTTAATCAGATATATAAGAAAGTGACTTCGTTGACAAAATGATGTCTGGATTAATGAATCTCAGAAATTATTATAATATGAAATTAGATGGGCACTTATAGTTATATTAATTCGAGGAGTGATTATGATCCATTTGTAATTAGGTAGTTTGGTTGGTTTTTATGTATTCTTGGTAGCGGATATGAAACCAAACGTAACGTTAGTGCTTTAGCGACGAAAATTTTAAGTGATAAATCCAACCGTAATATTGACGTTGGTAATTGTTAGAATTACATTCCCTATTAGGTCAGATACCGACGTCGAGGCGACCCGAATCTGTATTCCTCATTTAGGTGCAAATAAGGGTCGTCAGGCGGTCGAACCGACGTTGGTATCCGACGTCGGGTTTATTGAACGCGACGTATATCCGACGTTAGATAACGTCCAAATGCTACTTGGGATCACCTATCGGGCTGTTCAGTCACAGAAAGGCTCATCAAAGAAAATGCCTTGTGTGACCATCCTAGTCTGTGGCAGTATGTATGTATGTATTAAAATAACAGTCTGTTTGTCTGAAGATTTCGTTGGGGTACCTCGTGCCGAGTTTGATTCTAATCGACCCATAATTAAAAAAAAATCCTGATGATTTCGTCCATTTAAGGGCATCATCGGTTCAAAACGTCGAGGGACCCACCCTGTAACCCGTCCCTAATTGTGCCAAAATCGACGCCACATTTTTTTTTCAATATTAAATCCATAATACTCACCACACAGGTTCCTGTAGTTCCATCCAAATGTCCAGCGCACAGATGACCGTTCCTAATACTGACAGAATGGCCGTACTTTTTCTTGCATACTGCGTTATCATGGACAGGTACTTTAGCCTCCAGAAGTCTACCAGCCAAAATACCATCCTCCACGTCTCTGCCCCAGCCTGTGGCTACGCAAAAGTCAGTTTGGTTGTGGCTGAGATGCTGAGCTGGTAGACACACAGCTCTTATTTTGGTTTTGGAGGTGAATTTTATGGGTCTAGTCAGTTTCATCATTGCTGAAGAGGAAAAAACTATGTTGTATTGATATACAGGGTTGTTCACCACATACGACACGGAGTATTGTAGCTAAACGATGAGATTTTTACAAATTGTTAGTTTTGGGTTCGTTGAAGGTCTATTAGAGCTACAATTTAAAAATATTTTTACAAGATACAGAGTGTCCCAAATAAGTAAAAAATATCAAAGTTGTATTTTTTTAAAATGGAACACCCTATATATTATACATTTTTATTAAGTTTCGTACGATTAAAATAAAGGTAAAATTTGATTAAGGTTTATTTACTTAAACCTTATCGTTTTTGAAATATTTTTCAATTTTGTGAATTTGCAGTAAAAATTTAAGGCTTCATTTTCTCCAAGGGTATCAAAAGTTTTAATACTAAATATTTACTGAAGTTATTTACTGATCAGTTATTGGTGTGTGCAATATAAAAATAATACAACCTATACAGAGTGTCCCTAAAAATTTATTTTAAATAATTATTAGCGTCAAACGGCAATAACTTTTTTTTTTAGATTTTTTTTTTTTTTTTTCTGATTATTTTAGGAGAAACAGATGCACAATTAATTGTCTATCAAAATTATATCATACCATTTTTTACCTATCCTCTTTAAGTTTCCGTAGAAAATGCACTTTCTTGTAATTTAGAACTTATTAATAAATATAAAAAAAAAAAAAAAAAAAAAAAATTAGGAATTTTTTAAAGATGTACAATATTTTTAAAGAGTACAGATACTAATATTTTTTAAGTAAATTATTAAATTACATTTCAATTAAAAATTAAAAAAAAACATGTTTAATATTTGTTAAAGGGGATAAGTAATATGATTCCCGTATTCAAACTACATTAACTGACTGTTTGGCGTTGGATTAATAATAATTGCTCCAAATACTAAAAACTGAATTTTTGTATTTTTTTTTTTTTTTTTTTTTTTTTTCATAAAAAAGTAACACCGTAAAAATGATATTTCATTTTTTTAATAAATCGCTTATTTTATAACAACAGAACTTTATTTGATAACTTATTATTATATTGATTTCCTGATTCAAATCCATAATTATCTTATAATAATTTATTAAGCGAACACAATTTAAGTATGTTATTAATTGTAATGGGCGGAAATAATGGTGTTATATTTTAATTAATGGTATACTCTTTTATAAAAGATTTAAATAGTTTTTTTTTTCTTTTTTTGCATACAAATGGGCTAGTAATATATTCGTTCTGCTAAAAACGATAATTTACTAGTCTGTCATTTTTGTACATTGTTGCTTTAAAACAATCTAAAATGTCAATAGTCCATGGGTATATTCATAAAACTAAGTTTCTAAAGTATAGAAAATCGCATTTTTCTTACCGAAAACTTACAAGGAATAGGTAAAAATGGTATAATATAAATTTGATAGACAATTAATTGTGCTATCTGATTCTCCAAATATACAGGGCATTCCATTAAATTAAAGAAGTTATTGCCGTGTGAAGCTAATAATTATTTAAAACAAACTTTTAGAGCACTCTATATAAGGTAGTATTATTTATTCTTGCAACACAATTACGGATCAGTAAATAAACTTCAGTAAATATTTAGTATTCAAAACTTTGATACCCTTGGAGAAATGAAGCTTAATTTTTACTGCAATTTCCACAAAATTGAAATATTTCCAAAAACTGGTAAGGTTTAAGTATAATAAACCTTAAACAATTTCTACCTTTTAATTTTAATCGTAGAACTAAATGTAATAATATATAGGGTGTTCCATTAAAAAAATACAACTTTGATATTTTTTATTTATTTGGGACACTCTGTATCTTGTAAAAATATTTTTAAATTGTAGCTCTAATAGTCCTTCAACGAACCCCAAACTTACAATTTGTAAAAATCTCATCGTTTAGCTACAATACTCCGTGTCGTATGTGGTGAACAACCCGGTATAGTCTAAAATTTAAAAATAAATAAATTAATCAAATTTACACCCTCTACGTCATTTAGAATTCGTTTTGATCATAGCTGACTGATAAAAACCGTTCAAACCCTAATCCCGCGTCAAATGTAACAAGCTAGGATTAGGAAACAGCCCTTCAACATACTTAAAATTATTAAATCAAGCTTATCCCAGGTATGGAGCGATTTCCTACAGTTTCGGTGTGTTAGGAGGGATCAAAAGGAAAGGAAATTGAAAATTTTCTTTAAAATTTATGACGCGAAGAGGCAGTAAACTTTATATGGGCTTTTAGACGCTTGTTTTTTGTCTTAACTGTAATAGGTGGAAGGTTTAACTTGCACTGTTAACTTTTATAGTACCCAGTATAATATTAAATGGAAGCGATTGGTTTATAAGCGAATTCGATTATTTTTTTGTATTTATTACTATTTTATTGGCAATAATAGAGAGTTTCTAGAGTTTGACATCACGTTACTAATTTGATGAATAGGTAGGTACTCGGGAAATGCACCACACCGAAAAAAAGGAACTCTCAGTCGAAATGAATATGACTTTGACCCAAAAGATTGGCCAGGCGGATGAAACTGCCATTTGAATTTTGGAAACACGGCGGAGTTTCTGTCAGTAGAGGGATAGATGGCGCTGCGTAGAAATTTCATCAAAGTCCTAGAGTATGTCATCTATGGGGACTTTAATTGCATCAGTGATTTTATAAGTCATCACAAAATATAGTTTTAATTAACAATTCGTTTGATTTTCTGTGGAGTAATTGGAGTAGTGGGAGTGAAAAATATAAATAATTTATATAAATTTTTTTTTTTTTTTTTTTTTTTTTTTTTTTAATAATAATAATCATTGATATGAAGTTGCTTTCGCCAGAAACAACTTATTAATTAAATATTTAATAAAAATGTTAATTTTCCTTTAAATAAAAAAAAAAAAAAAAAAAAAGAAAAATAAATTGAAATTTAAACGGTCTTCGCCATATTTGGCAATGTCTGTCAGTTTCTGTGGAGTGGAAGTGAAATTGGTTGAATTTGGGTTTTTATGGGAATATTTTTACGGATTGTTTTGCGATTTTAGAGTATTTTGGACGATAAGATTGTGAAATTTAAAAGACAAGTAGTTTAATATATAAGATTTAATTAATCCCTGTGATAATTTTTATGAAATTTCTCTATAATCAAAACAAATTCTTTCAACAAAAATCGGCTGTCTTCATAGAATTTTGGAAGATCATTAATTTTAAAGTTTATATTAAGTGTATTATATTTTTTTTTTTTTTTTTTTTTTTTTTTTAAAAGCTTAATTTTAAAGGTTTTGCAGATAATTATATGTAAGTGATACGCTTTTTAGATAATATTAAATATACAAACTTATGCAAAAGACAAACAAGTAATTTTAAAGAAGATCATTATTTATTTAAATTTTTTTTTTTTTTTTTTTTTTTTTTTGGAAAATATATTTTTGTATTTACTTATTTTATATATTTTCTTATTTTTTTTTTTTTTTTTTTTTTTTTTTTTTTTTTTTTTATTGGAAAAAAAATGCTTCGAGTCATCGAGATTAGATTTATATAACAAATTTGTCCCTTGGCTTTGTGTATTATATAATGTGAATTGTAATATGTTTCTATTTGAATAGGTCATTAAAGTTGAAATTAAAGTTACCAAGATTTATATTCCACGGTAGCTATACTGTCTTTTATATAATGAATTTTTATTTATAATTTATAACTTTTTTATAATTACTTATAACTGATTGTATAAATTCTGATAACTTTTATATGTACTTGTATAGTGTTGAATGTGTTAAATATGTAATTTTATTAAACAATTGTTTATAATAAAATAATCAAGTTACCAAATTTTTCGTGTTTTACATTCTAATTTCAAGGATAATTTCCAACCCTAGATTATTAATTTTAATTTGTATCAACAATACATTATTTTTTTTTGTAAATGTTTTGTTACAAATAAGTTCATAATCTAGATTGAAATTACCAAAATAATAAGTAAAAAACTTATGAACTGGCAGTAAAGGTCCATTTAAAAATATGCCATTACGAACTTTTTAGTTCTGCCAGTAGCCGGCTTGGATCGCGTCGAGCGCGTGGTTCCAGGCTTAACATAAGGATTTTCTTTTTTCAGTTCGTTATTCTATGAGATTGGCGCTTTTCAATAGGGCCAACGAACAGACATTTTTTTGCCCAAAGCATTAACTATCTTTTCATAAGCTTTAAAAAAGACTTTAGAGAATAAGAGAATCTATCTGTCCAAAGTATTTCCACTCTTGACCAAAATGAATATGCAAATGCAAAGAAGTTCTTGCTCCAAGAAACAATAGTCCCTTTGATTCAATGCAAAAATTCTTGATTGAAAAACGGGACATTTCTTGATTGAAGAGACACTTTTCTTAAACAAATAGCGAATACTATTGACTCAACTAAAATTTAATTTTGATCTAAGAGAAGAAGTCTATACATCATAATACAGGCATATATACAGGTATATTTTTTCTGATAATTAGGTTTTCCTGGTTGTAAAAGTAAAAGTGATATATTTTCCTCGATAGTAGTTATTTCTGCTTCTTCACTCCTTGGTATTTATTGGGGTGGTTCATCATTAACAAATTACAAAGAAATGTTACATCAGGATTAATCAAAGTAAAGCAAATAAATTATTAAAATTATAAAAAAAAAAAAAAATTTTGGAATTGTTTTTAATTTTTAAAAAATTTGAAAATTCTAAAATTTTTTGTAATTATTTTTTTATAATTATTATAAACAGTTACCTATAAACAAGACATGTTTTCTATAGTCTGTGAAACGAATAACTTGAATTTGACAGTTCCCTCGGGCTTTTCTAGTGTTAATTTTATTAGGTTTGCAACTTGCGGCCATGCTGACGTAATGCCGTCTCTAATACAACAGCCTCGGAGCGAGATTTATGACGTCACGCTATTTAGATACTACGGATTAATAAATGTTGTAAAATACATGGAAAACATAATTATTTCCTCGTATATGTAATTTTTTGGATTATATTCGACACTATTTTTTTTTCAATATGACACAACATCGATGAAGGCTATCATAGCCATCGCTGAACGCCTTTTTTTCTATGATATTGTATTATTTACAAATATAATTTTTCGAAGATTAATGCTTGCAAAATATGCATATAAATTTTGTGAATGCAAATAATGAATGTACTAATTAGTAGATATTGAATGTTTTTTGTTAATTAGATCGATTTTTCAAACCCCAAAATTTACTACTTCATTATTTGTATTTGTAACACTTGCTGCATTTGTATGGTTTAGTTGCCAAAGTATTTTTACTATAATAGTATATTATATATATTATTATATATATATATAGTTAATATATATATATAATATATTATATATAATAAATATATATATATATATTATTATATATATATACTATATATATATATATGGTATTTATTACTGTATATTATGTATATTTCATTAATATATATTAATAATTAAAATACAAACAAAATAACGAGGAATAATTATGTTTTCCATGTTTCTACAACATATTGTATTAATCCGTGCTATCTTAACTAGCGGTAGTCATAAATCTCGCTCCGGGCTGTTCTATTAGAGACGATTGGTCTGATATTAGAAAGTTCAAAGGCTGATGACATTTTACTTTTGTAATTTAACATTTCGTGTTCATTTTTACAAGAAGAGGAAGAACTGTCTCTTGTTTTATTATTTTCCTTTTCTATTTCACGAAAGTAGAAAGAGTTACCTAACTGATTCGTTCAGGCTTTGTTCAGGCACTCAATTTAAGAATATAGTAACTTTTTGGATAGAGGGATTTTTTATTTGCCATGTTGGTAAAATAACGGTCAAAATTCAAGTTATTCATTTTATAGACTAATCTATAGTCCACCATCTTATCTAAGTGCGTGCATAGGTATGTCTTTACCTTCAAATATAGCATATAAATGCTCTAATTTCCATTTTTTCAGAAACTCCTTTAAGAATCCATATATCCTAAATTTGTTCATAAAAAATGACAAACTAGCATGTTAATAACGGATCCCTAATATATACGATATCGTTTAAAAGCAAATTATATCAAAAATTCCAAGTGGAAAATTCAAGCAACAAAACCCGTACGTACCTATGATGTACGACTGATCGGACTGCCGACTGATTGTATATACCGTCCTTCGTCATCATCTTACGTACGCACTGACATGTAATTTTTAGTCGGCCGACTATTTAGTTGCAACAGTGAAAACAATACATTCTTATGCCGCGCCCACATGCAATCAAACAGTCGGCCGACCGGCTCCGTAAGACCGTAAGCATGTATTTTTTTCACTTCTGAAAATCACGAAAAACATTAGACGATCAAATCAATATTTCCAAGGTTCCTTCGTTAAAAATTAGTGTCTTTAACACAGTCATGGCACTTTAGATAGAAATTTAAAATACGATTTTTTAGCGGGAATGTCAAAAGTTGACATATAATCTGTCATTCTATTCAGAGTGTCTTTTTCAAATAGAAAAAAAACAAAAGTTGTAGTCGTTTGTTGAAAACAATTGAATAGGTCAATCAATCCTGACTGAATCAAGGAAAAATATTATTTTTCACTGTTTATGATGCTTGGAATCTCTGGTTTGATTCGGTTTAGTTGAGACTTACCAATATCGTGCTGGAAATTGTGAAATCTCTCGTGAAGAATTATTTTCTCTACTGGTATCCTTTCTTCAGTTTTCTCCTCAACATCTCGGTCCCAGTCTCCTAGAACAGCTGTCCATAGAGCAGCCAATGGCAAATTGAACAAATCGCTGGAAAAAATTAACAGATAACATATGTTTCCTTTGTTTTTTGCGTATAACCAAGCAGAAATAAGGCTTGGATTTTATTTAATATTTTTTTATACTTACTTGTGAATACAGTGAGCAGCAGTGAGCAACCATTCCTGTGATATCATCACACCACCACACCAATGACCTAGAAATCCAAACTGTGGATGAAGAAGCTGCAAAGACACCTAAAATAAAATAATTTATTACAATAGTAATAACTATAAAAAAAAAAAATACAATTTTATACTAGCAAAGTAGTATATACTAGTAGTAATTTTATACTAGTAGTATTAGTATTACTAATAGTAGCAATAGCTACTATTAGTAATACTAATACTACTTATAGCTTCTAAACGAGCTACTATACGAAGGATAAAAAAAATATTTCATAAAATAACATTTATTAACATATCGAATTGATTAGCAAACTGAGACTTTTCTGTAATATCTGTTGTATCGTCTTCTTGCACCGAATAACGCGCTCTTTTATTTCGGATTCTTTTATTTCTGTGGCATGTTCTGAAATACAACCGGTTATATCATTTTGAATAACGTTTCCAATTTGTTTTAAACGTTTTTTGAATTTTCATATAAATGTTTTAAATGGTATGTATAATGAATCAAATGAAATATATTATAAAATATCGGGAATATCTTCTTAACTTCTAAGCCTACCGAGCCTCCACGACTTCATGCGAAGGCGACCGGAGATTTCGCCTCAGCTCCGCCTTAATACGATACAACTCCGACTTACGTCGCGTCGCTACCGCACGATGAGTTAGACAGAGACAGAAGACTGCCGTACGTCGTGCATCGACTCTGATAGTAGGCGATGTAGAAATCGCCGAACTATGGCGTTTGTTCCAACGGTCAAAATTATTTTATTAGTTTTCTAACGCACCGTACGCCAGCGATAGTGAATATTTTAATATACAAGACCACAAATATTAAAATAATATTGATTATTAAATCATACTTCCGTGTATTAACAGTATTTTTAAACGGTTTTATTTAGCTCGACCCGTACGGTATTTATTTATTTGTTTGTTTATTTGGGTCAAAATTAGAAATTGAAATTTAAGTACCTTCCTGTTGTCAGATTGATCTGAAATTTGATACACACCTTTAGTTCCGATGACAATACAATATAGTAATATCAATAACATTGTAAATCTAAGATGGCCGCCGGTACAAAATGGCGGATTTCATATTTTTCCACAACCCCCTCAATATGGGTATCAAATGAAAGGGCTACACTAGTAGAATACTGTGATTATGACAAAATTTAAAATCCAAGATGGACGTCGTTACAAAATGGCGTATTAGGTGAGGGGCATAAGTAGTCGTGTCCAGAACAGTTGTGTCCAAGATTGTGTGACGTTAGAAGGACAGATAAAAAAATAGGTGATTAGATGTACCTACGTAGTTAGCGGTAGCTTTACCACCCAAGTTAAGGTAATAGGTTAAAACGTGCTGAGGACTGTATGGCATTAGGGGTGGCTAAAAATGTAATGTCGCAAGCGTTTTCCCTCAAGATTGGGCGTCTCTTGTTGTATATTATAGCCTTGCCCCTCTACTGGACCTCTGGGGGTCGACCGTTAAAATGTCCATTACTCGTGGGAACAACATGGAAACAATAAATAAAAAACAAACAAAAATAAAACGAAACTGCTACACAACGAAAAAGAAGGCTCGAAAAGGCGAAAGAAAAGTATAGAACGAAACGTGCAAAAGAAAGTGAAAATGAAACCTATAGTCGACTACAGAAACGAAGAGAACGGTTAGCAACAGAAACACCTGAGCAACATGATGCCAGGTTAGTAGCACAACGCGAGAGACAAAGGCAGCTGGTAGAGTCAGAAACACCTGAGCGTCATGAGTCCAGGCTAGCATCACAACGTGACAGACAGAGAGAGTTGTTAGCGGCAGAAACACCTGAGCGTCATGAGTCTAGGCTGGCATCACAACGAGAGAGACAAAGAGAGTTGTTAGCGTCAGAAACACCTGAGCGTCATGAGTCTAGGCTAGCATCAGAACGGGACAGACAGAGAGAGTTGTTAGCGTCAGAAACAACTGAGCGTCAGATTGCAATAAATTATCAGGTAAAAAACCACGTAATAATGATGCACTAAATGAATTAAATAGAATGAGGAATATTCGGTAGGCATTTCCGTTAAATACTAAAAACTAGAAAATAAAAAAAATCGGTAAAAAACTTTTTAAGTTAAACGGTTTTTATCTTATGCGCACTAAAAACTAGAAAATAATAATAACAATTAGGTATTTTGAACTTCTAGTTCAGAAATATTTTAGTACTAGGCAGAATAGCTTTTAGGCATATTAGACTAAAATAAAAACGTGGGGCCCATTAACTATTGCTGTAATACTTTCTTCTATACTAAGTGTGGATTGCACCGACTTACTATAATCGTAACTGGAGATTTTGACAATCAATAACCAGCCGTGGCGGCTTGACCAGCGAACGCCGATCTCATGATCTACCAAAGTATAAAGATATGCTTTGCCATAGGTAGGATTTCAGAAGGGCCCCACGTTTTTATTTTAGCTATTCTGCCTAGTACTAAAACATTTCTGAACTAGAAGTTCGAAATACCTAATTGTTATTATTATTTTCTAGTTTTCAGTGCACATAAGATAAAACCGTTTAACTTAAAAGTTTTTTTTACCGATTTTTTATTATGTGTTGGCAACATTAATAGTACATAATGTAATGTAATAAACCGCTTAAATTCTGCCAAAATTTTAGGGTAGGCGCCGCCTACCTTGCCTTATACCCTGACGAGCCGCCGCTGGTATTCTAAATTCTAATTACTTAGTAGGCGCGATGAAATCGAATGTAAAGCAAAGAGTTGGAATTCTCGTATCAATTATTTTATTAAATATCACGCAAATCGGCAACTTTCTTTTATTATTGCTCTTGTTATTATGTCTACAATGACTTACCGAAAGTAAAATATACATAGGATAATAACTTTCCTCGTTGGTATGCCAAGAGGAGACCGTAAATGGTAAAAACGGATAAAGTTTGTTGAGCTTGTTGCAGCTAAGCGCTGTAAATTACGAAACACGATAGAATTCACTTGAAATTCACGTTTCGGCCGGTGGTTTATGACTTTATGACCAAAACCGGTAGTGCGGGACTATTTCAATACATTTTCACTTACATCTATGTAAATTAACATCGCCCAAATATGGAGCTTTCAATTTTGAGCTGTTAAAGTCCATTAAATCACCCCGGTGACGTTTTAAACATGTAAAGGATAGTTATTTTTTATTCACGAACGATGAAATCGCGAGTGAATTAATTTCGGGCGACGATAATGCAATTTTATCGTCGTGTATAAAACAATATAAAAGTCTGTCCAACGAGAAGATCCTTGACAGTGATAGATGTGTCTGTCATTTTAATTTCAAAGTCGTTTATTTTATTTTACAAAGAAATAAGTTGGTACAACTGGAACGCATAGCAGGATATATTTAAAATTTGATTGACAAGATGACAAGTGATTACTTCAAAATTGTATAAAACTGAAAAAATGTAATCGAGTTATTTTATTTAATAAAAACGGTATGTGTTAATACAAAACAAACAAGAACAAGGCACTACATACCAAAAAAATATAAAAAATAACTATTATTTACTTTCAAGCTTTATGAAACTACCCGCATTTATGATTATATTTATCAATATAACTTATGTACAAATACAAATTTGTAATATTCCACAGGTATAAATAAAACAACATAGGTAAATACAACAACTATTTTATTAATAATAACACCTACCAAATTTTATACCTTAAAGGTGGATTAATTACCTTTAATCTTAATTTTTTTAAACCAGTACCTTTTGACATTATTTTTCTGCACCAGTACTAAAATCCATTATTTACCTATCGTGTGATGTCGATATTTTACAGCTACTCCAGTTTTTAGTATGTGTTTAGTTTGATCCTTATATACGAAATGCACTTATCTACGACGAAATGGTATACAAACTTTATCGATGGCAACTTCATTGGTGTATAAGACTTTCTGCCTGGGCAGCGTGTATTAACCATAAACTGTGCTCTGGGCCTACAGTTAATTTTCACTCGATTTTTCCTCCACTTGACTTCAAAAGACACAAAACACACGTAATAATACGAATCAAAATGCATCATCTTTCAAAATGCAGGGTATTTAACAAAAGTTGACACAAAATTATAACCAATAATTTGGCAAGACTTTGACAAGCGTCAAAAATGACAAAAATCTAAAGGCGAGTTCATACGCATCGGCGTCCGTTTGTCGTTCATCGTTCCGTCAAACCAATAAAATTGAAATACGATCTGTCATTGTTTAAATAAACCAATAAAACTGGTTAAAAACAACAAGACACGACGTATGACGGATTTATATTTAAACCCATCCATAGTTAACTTAAAAATTATTAGAAACTTTTTTTAGTAAAATAAATAGATTGGTATGGGACGTCATCTGCTTTTCTTCTGTCATCGTCTGTCAAAATCTTACCTGAGAAAAAAAACAGAGTATATTTTTTTTCCATAGCGAGTTACGTTTTAGGTTAGGTTCTTCTTCTTCTTATCACGCCCTCTCCTGCCGAAGGTTGGCGGTCCAAATGGCAATTGTGGCTCTGGAAACTGCAGCCCGGAAGATTTCCGCAGTTCAAACCAACTCCTCAAATCTTTTAGCCATGAGTTCTGGCGTCTTCCTACTGATCTTTTCCCTTGCACTTTGCCCTCTATTATGAGGCGCAGTATTTCGTATCTACCACCTCTCATCACATGACCCAGGTATTGCATTTTTCTTTCCTTGATGGTGTTCAGTATCTCTTTTTGTTTCTGCATGCGCTGGAGTACATTTTTGTTTGTTGTATTCATTGTTGGTGATCCTTTGTACCCATGAGATTCGCAGCATCCGTCTGTATATATACATTTCGAAGGCTTCTATTCTCTTCTCGGTCTGTGAATCCAGTGTCCAGCTCTCACATCCATAGAGTAACGCAGAGAAGACGTAGCATCTGGCCATTCGAGTTCTGAGATCCGCACTGAGGTCTCTTCTTGTAAAAAATGATTTCATTCTTACGAAGATTTTTCTCGCTTGCTCAATTCTTGAAAATATTTCTCTTTTCGGGTCGCACTGACTATTGATGTTAGCTCCTAAATACTTTATTGAGGTCACTTTTTCATTTGTTTGTCTCTTGACATGCAGGTGTGCATTTATTGGAGTCTTAGAAAAGACCAATAGTTTGGTCTTGGAGACATTGAGATGCAGTCCAAACATCTCACTATAGTGGACTACGGAATCTATAATGCTTTGCAGTTCATGTATATCGTTGGCTTTTATAACCGTATCATCGGCATATCTGATATTGTTTATTGGAATTCCATTGACCTTGATTCCGCCCTGGATTCGATCCAGTGCTTCTCTTAATATAGTCTCCGAGTACAGGTTAAACAGGAGCGGAGACAAGACGCAACCCTGCCGAACACCCCGTCTGATTTGTATATCTTCCGATGTTGACTGCTTCGTCTCAACTACCGCCGTTTGATGCCAATAACGTTCTGATATGAAACGTAGGTCTTGTTCGTCAACTCCGGTTGTTAGAATTTTGATCATCTTCTGATGATTAACACAGTCGAACGCCTTACGATAGTCTATGAAGCATGCAAATACATTCACATTCATGTCTCTACACCTCTGTGTCATTACATTTAGGGAGAAGAGTGCTTTACGCGTTCCGAGTCCGTTTCTGAAGCTAAACTGGGTGTTGTCCATCTGAATTTTCGCACTTCTTGTAGATTCGAGTGTGGATGATTCTAAGAAAGGTTTTGAGGACATGGGACATAAGACTTATCATCCGATAGTCATCACATTGTGAGGCGTTGGCTTTCTTTGGCAGGGTTACGAATGTTGATTTAAGCCAATCTGACGGTATTTTGCTTGAGCTATATAATTTGTTAAATAATGCTGTTACCAAACCTAGACTTCTGCTTTCGTTATCTATTAGGTTAGGTTAGGTTGTGAAAAATATTCAGAAATTATTATTTCAAGGAATTTATTACGAGTAGAAAAAATATTGTACTGGGTTGGCGTTGGTTTCTATGTAATTTGACAAATAAATAAAGCTGTCTCTTTAGTTGTCAGTTTTGAGGCAATATTTTTTAATTCTCTTTCGTGTCGATTGCTGATTAAATTGAAGTCAGAAATGGCTCAAAACGAAATAAGTAAATTAGCAACAGATATTCAGGCTGAGGCGACAAACGCCATATCAAAACTACTTCCATTTAAATCCCGAATAACTTATGAAAAGGAATACAAAAATTTTCAAAAATGGAAGCAATTAAAAAACGTGCGAGAAGAAATACGGTTTTAACCCATCCTCGCTGTTAAAGTATCATTTAATCCACTCCTGCGGTTAAAGTACTATTTTATGTACTACACACACCGGAAAAATCTAGGGATATCATTTTATTGTATTACTATAAGTTAAAAATAAATGTTTTGAATAAACAACCTCATATTTGTAGGCCTATTCTTTCTACTTCGATTGAAACGAAGTAGTCACACTAGTTATTTCTAAATTTGGGATATTTGCAGAAGTGTTTGTGCATTTTTTGTCAAAAAAAGCACCTAGCATCAATTGTTCGAATTTAACCTGTACTGGCTATGTTTTTATGATAACTGGCCAGAATTCATTCAAATAACTCTGTTTAGTATTAAACGACATTATGGAGCATAGACATCTTAACAGAGACGAAATGCTAAGGGCCATGGGTATGCTCGAAGCTGGAATGCGCCAAATCGACGTAGCTAGAGCATTAAATACAACGCAAAGTGTAATATCGCGATTAAGTGCACGCAACCGTGAAAGTGGTGATGTTGCTGAAAGGCACACAGGGCGACATCGCATTACTACCCCTCAGCAAAATCATTTTTTACAAGTAAGTGCTCGACGCCGACCGACTCTTACAGCACCAGAGCTTAGTTTAATTCTCCAGGAAGCACATAATGTAACCGTTAGTCCTGACACTGTTCACAATAGATTAAGAGAGGTCAACTTAAGAAGCAGACTCATCCCTTAACGAGAGGAAATCGAGAGGTACGATATTTGTGGGCTCAAGATCATGTTCAGTGGTCGAATGAACAACGGGCCAATGATCTCTTCACGGATGAGTCACGCTTTGGAATTCATCCGGATTCGAGAAGGCTTAGGGTATGGAGAGAACCGGGAAATCTTATTCGGTTGGATCATGTTCAGGAAGTGCACCCTTATCAAGGTGGAACAGTTATGGTCTGGGGAGGAGTCCAGTTAGGCCGAAAAATCGACCTCGTTTTTCTTGAAATGTTTCTAACAGGAATCACATATCGTGATTTAATTCTTGAGCCTGCCGTGTTACGTGTTACCACATGCCAATGATTTTGGGAGAAACTTCATTTCATGCATGACAATGCACGGCTTCATACAGCCAGAGTGGTAAGTGAGTTTATCAATGCTCATCAATTAATCATCTTACCCTGGCCGGCACAATCTCCTGACCTCAACCCCATCGAGCACGTATGGGACGCGGTCCAAAGAAGAATTTTAAGAATGGGTATGCCTCGTGAAACTCGTAGGAATCTGGTTCGGGCTGTGAATGCAGCGTGGCAGGCTGTACCTCAAGAAGAGATCGACAACCTGATCAGGAACATGGAGAGACGATTTAGGGCTGTAATGAACAGTAGAGGAGGCTATACCCTTTATTAAGTAAAAATGGTTTTATCTTTTTTTTTTTAATTCACAGTTTAGAATAAAAAAAAATGTGTGTATTTTTTTGAGTTCAATAAAAATCAGGGGAAATTTGAAAAATTCGTTAAATTTCGCATTTTTATTTCCAATACGTCCTGTAAACTATTTGTTTATTTTAATTTTATTATATCAGAAATGCAAATAATAAAATTACTGATCCCTAGACTTTTCCGGTGTGTGTATTTTTGATAGATATAAGGCAATTTTAACAGTTGCTATGGAAAAAAGTCCATTAAATCACCCTGTTAGCAAGAAGTTTCACTTCAAATTGAACACCCTGTATGTGTAACATAAATATGTGCACATACAATTTTTTTATATTTTATTTTCTGTGTAGTTTTTTACCGTGATTTTTTTTTCGGACATTTTAATATCTATTTATTCTGGTATTCGAGGTGGAGAAGAATCAAACAAATCAGAGATCATTAAAAGCGGTCCAGCCCTTCTTAAATTATAAATCACAACAAACTAACCGAATCTTTGTTTTATTTATTTCGATGTATTGTCAAAGAGAGCGCCAGTATCAATTCCAGGCCATTTTTATGCTCGAGGGCCAAAAGAAATCATTACAAGGGTTCGTCTTTGTTAATTAGCCAACCAGAGCGTACGAATTTTCTCTCTGAGCGGTTTGTTACGTCACTTGTCACTTAAACAAAAGAACGAACGACAACAGGGAGTGAATTACATAAGCATCTCAGGTATAAACAAGCGCTTTATGTTTTGTAGCATGGTTTGGGTTGTAAATATCAAAAGACAAAAAGACGTACGAGAACAAGCATGATTAAATGGTCAAAGAAAAAATTATATGCTTCATTCGCACAAGGTATCTGGTTGTCAGTTGATTTTCTTTAAAACAATGGCGTTTTTGAACATTTCAGATTATTTTCGTATATTAAATTACTCAATTTATTAGTAATATGACCGATAACAACTGTTATAGACTTTGTGATGCATTCTCCGCCGGTGCTGCCACCGCCAGAGAATGTCGTAAATAACGAATACATACAAATTGTTGAAATCAGTCTATATTGAACGAAAACGAGAGTTTTCACTGAATTAAACGACATGAATAAATTAAAGTCTCAAATTTAGTAATTAGAAAATTATGAAAGTTTTCATAACATCCGCATGAAATTTTCTGATACATACACATAGCTGTCACCCCTATGTCCGTTATACTATTTATCTAGAAGCATTTAAATAACTTCACTTTCTTCAAACGACTACCAAGGCACATAATTTGCACAAAAATAACAAATACACCTTTAGATATTCGCTAACAAGACAGATGAACAAGTTTTCTTAGTTTGAACATGGCGTGAAATAAACTAAAGCTCCTATAAATCAACTTCAATATCTCTGGTTGATTGAAATGCATTTCTTTACTTTCTTCATCGTGTTTAGATGACCTTGTCAAACCAAATCCACCGAAGAATAATATGAAAACAATCACTGTACATTTTTAAAGCTATAAAAAATCATCTGGCATTAGATCTGGTTGATAATCATGGCAGACCTTAGATCATACACTGAGTAGACACGTCTATTATTATCTTGGCTTCAAAACAATGTAAAGTCGATATTTTAGTAAAATTCATGTTATGCGTAATAGATTTTCGAAAAAAAGTTAGCCAACATTTCAAGACACATTTTCTTAAAACAGAAATAGATTTTAATTTTATTGTAATATAATTTGTAAAATATTCCTACAACGCGAATCTAAATTCTTATTATTGAAGTAATATGCTGAAAGGCTCAAAGGAAAATATACCTGTTAATTTTCAAGGTATTCGAAATATTTAACAATAAATCCACCTTCTTGTAAAGATGAAGAAATACATCTTTTACAAATATAATACATGAATATACACTACAGCACTGGCGTTATAATAGATAATATTTCTACAAACTCTTTAGATTTTAAGTGGTTCGATACTTTTAAATGTACAGGATGTAGACTAAATAGTAAATAAAGTAAAAAAAAATAAAGGATAACTTTTTTTAATTATGTGAAATTGCGAAAAAAATATTTTCTTAACCTACATAATCATAGTCCCAAACTGCAGAAAAGGACGCCTATTCCTATATAAAATTTACAACGAATTATTACCGTTACTGCAGCAAAATCCATCTTATCTGTCTTAATATATGTATTGATTTATTGATTTATTGATTTATTGATTTATTGATTTATTGATTTATTGATTTATTGATTTATTGATTTATTGATTTATTGATTTATTGATTTATTGATTTATTGATTTATTGATTTATTGATTTATTGATTTATTGATTTATTGATTTATTGATTTATTGATTTATTGATTTATTGATTTATTGATTTATTGATTTATTGATTTATTGATTTATTGATTTATTGATTTATTGATTTATTGATTTATTGATTTATTGATTTATTGATTTATTGATTTATTGATTTATTGATTTATTGATTTATTGATTTATTGATTTATTGATTTATTGATTTATTGATTTATTGATTTATTGATTTATTGATTTATTGATTTATTGATTTATTGATTTATTGATTTATTGATTTATTGATTTATTGATTTATTGATTTATTGATTTATTGATTTATTGATTTATTGATTTATTGATTTATTGATTTATTGATTTATTGATTTATTGATTTATTGATTTATTGATTTATTGATTTATTGATTTATTGATTTATTGATTTATTGATTTATTGATTTATTGATTTATTGATTTATTGATTTATTGATTTATTGATTTATTGATTTATTGATTTATTGATTTATTGATTTATTGATTTATTGAAGTAATATGCCCCAAGACTCAAAGGAAAATGTGTACCTATTGATTTATTGATTTATTGATTCGAAATATTTAACAATAAATTGATTTATTGTTAAGATTGATTTATACATTTATTGATTTATTGATTTAGTGATAAATTGATATACAGATATATAGAGTTATAGATTTATTGATATATTAGTATATTCATTTATTGATTTATTGATTTATTGATTTATTGATTTATTGATTTATTGATTTATTGATTTATTGATTTATTGATTTATTGATTTATTGATTTATTGATTTATTGATTTATTGATTTATTGATTTATTGATTTATTGATTTATTGATTTATTGATTTATGGATTTATCGATTTATGGATTTATTGATTTATTGATTTATCGATTTATGGATTTATGGATTTATTGATTTATTGATTTATTGATTTATTGATTTATCGATTTATCGATTTATGGATTTATCGATGTATGGATTTATTGATTTATTGATTTATTGATTTATCGATTTATCGATTTATGGATTTATCGATGTATGGATTTATTGATTTATTGATTTATCGATTTATCGATTTATGGATTTATTGATTTATTGATTTATTAATTTATTGATTTATCGATTTATCGATTTATCGATTTATCGATTTATCGATTTATTGATTTATTGATTTATTGATTTATTGATTTATTGATTTATTGATTTATTGATTTATTGATTTATTGATTTATTGATTTATTGATTTATTGATTTATTGATTTATTGATTTATTGATTTATTGATTTATTGATTTATTGATTTATTGATTTATTGATTTATTGATTTATTGATTTATTGATTTATTGATTTATTGATTTATTGATTTATTGATTTATTGATTTATTGATTTATTGATTTATTGATTTATTGATTTGATTGATTTGGTTGATTTATTGATTTATTGATTTATTGATTTATTGATTTATTGATTTATTGATTTATTGATTTATTGATTTATTGATTTATTGATTTATTGATTTATTGATTTATTGATTTATTGATTTATTGATTTATTGATTTATTGATTTATTGATTTATTGATTTATTGATTTATTGATTTATTGATTTATTGATTTATTGATTTATTGATTTATTGATTTATTGATTTATTGATTTATTGATTTATTGATTTATTGATTTATTGATTTATTGATTTATTGATTTATTGATTTATTGATTTATTGATTTATTGATTTATTGATTTATTGATTTATTGATTTATTGATTTATTGATTTATTGATTTATATACTGCAAGTACTTCAGCAATTACATCTTTTACAAATCACAGAGGAATATAAACTACAGCACTGACTTTATAATAGATTATATTTCTACAAGCTCTTTAGATTTTAAGTGTTTCGATACTTTTAAATCTACAGGATGTTGACTAAATAGTAAATTAAGATAAATATAAAACTATATACATTATTGTGTATAGAATATTAGTGCTCCTTACTTGCCAAGGCCAAGCTCCTTTAATGCTTTGCTTTCCATTGATAATTCTTCCTACAGAGCCAATCCTAGGCTGCCTGGATCTTCGGAAGCTTCTTCCACACTCTGGAAATATATACCAGGCGTTAAAAAAATTAATAACACCATAATCTAAAAGTTCATTCTCAAACAAAAGTGTTTTATATGTGGTTTAATGAAGATCAGAGTCCAAAAATTACTGAAAGTTTTTTAGAAATCAACCACCTTGTTACTATTTGACGATAGCATTGCCAAGGGGTTTGAAAAGTGGGCAGATTTTGTACTTTCAGTCAAGCCAAGAAATCTTCATAGCCTCCAGCTAGGTAAAATAGTTTTTGCTCGAAATAATACGAGTGAAAATTAATGGTAGCGTATGTTTTTTCCTGGTAACTAATGAGGTATTAAAAGTGATTTGTTTGGGAACTACTAAATTATATGTGGAGATATCGGAGATTGTTTATCTAGACTTTCATAATTTCTGACAAGGAATTATGACTTTTTCATGTGTCTTAATCATTATAAGGTAAAGATAAATATTTCATGTCTTGGAGGAATGGTGATATTATATAATTTCAATAAATATGGAGATTGTATGATTGTATTGCTATCACGGGATAGCACATAGTGCCCACACAATTTTTTTAGTGAAATTTTCCTAATATATTTTATTCTTCACACTTCACTCATGAAACACACATTACTCCGTACGGTACGACCACAAAATTACCTAGTTGATGTGCCCGCACCGCGGACACCCCGATCTGGACCACCAGCACCAACGAAAGTAACAGTACTCGAGACAGAGGTTGTCGGCCGACCATAGTACGAGCGCCGGGCCACGGCCATGGGTACTACTGAGGCGAGCGCCAGCAGCGGTACCGTCGGGGCCATACCAAAGGCCCCAATGTCGCGGTACGCGGGAGAAAGAGAGTGAAACCGAAACGGTCTGAGAGGTACTGAAGAGTACTAGGCCGGTGCTGAAGCGTGGCGAACAATTGAAAGTGTGCGACGCGACGTGTGATGGCGATAATCATCATGGAGGTACGACCGTAAGTTTTAAGTCGCGTCTACATGTGAGGGGTTCAGAAGTGAACTGGATCAAGTCCTAGAAGATAATTATGGAGAAAATGAGAGTTAAAGTTTTTTTTTTCATAGCAACTGTTAAAATTGTTTTATATCTATCAAAAATAGTAGATAAAATTGTACTTTAACCGCAAAGGTAGATTAAATGATACTTCTTCTCGCACGTTTTTTAATTGCTTCCATTTTTGAAATTTTTTTTATTCCTTTTCATAAGTTATTCGGGATTTAAATGGTAGTTTGGATATGGCTTTTGTCGCCTCAGCCTGAATATCTGTAGTAATTTAGTTATTTCGTTTTGAGCCATTTCTCGCTCCAATTCAATCAGCAATCGACACGAAAGAGAATTAAAAAATACTGACTCAAAACTGACAACTAAAGAGACAGCTTTATTTATTTGTCAAATTACATAGAAACCAAATTCAAAATAAATTCATTAAATTCCTTGAAATAATAATTCCTGTATATTTTTCACAACCTAACCTAGTAACCTAAAACGTAACTCGCCATGGAAAAAAAATATTGTTTTATACACGACGATAAAATTGTATTATCGTCTTGTATAAAAAATAACTATTATTCCGCGAGCGAGATGTGTTTAAAAAACCGCATCACCCACCGAATAAAACAGCGAACGGGAGACGTAATAGCGGCCGAAAGGTTCGCTGACCCTGGCTCGCGTTTGGCGGCGTTCAAGATGTAATGAGTACAGTCGCATGATCGCGCTGTCAAAGTATTTTTATTTTTAGCGTTATCTATAAAGCTCGACCAATACACATTTTAAATCATTGAAAATGAATTTAATTACTATTCGAATAAATTTACTGAGAATTTTAATCTATGACATACTGATTAATCACGATCCTGCTCAAACCACTCAACGTAAGAAGCTCAATTTTGGCATACAGGTTGATTCTAGGGTGTAGAGGTTCGATAAGAAGGGATTTTTCGAAATTCCAGTTCCAAGAGGGTGAAACCACCCCTCAAATATTACAATATTTTTTATTTAAAAAACGGTCAAGTTTCCGGAAAAACGCTTAAACACGTATATTTTATTTTGTTTTTTTACATATTTTAAGATTTTTTAAAAATGTATACAGGGTGTTTCGAAAAATCTGGTCATTGATTAATCACGATTCTGCTTAAAGCGCTTGACGTAAAAAGCTGATTTTTGGAAAGCAGATTGACTTTAGGGTGTAGAGGTTCGATAAGAAGGGATTTTTCGAAACTCGAATTCTAAGGGGGTGAAACTATCCCTCAAATATTAAAATATTTTTTATTTGAAAACGGTGAGTTTTTCGGAAAAACTCTTAAACACGTATATTTTATTTTGTTGTTTTACATATTTTAAGATTTTTTATAAATTTATACAAGGTGTTTCATAAAATATGACCATTGAGTAATCACGATTCCGCTTAAACTGCTTGACGTTTAAAGCTGATTTTTGGCAAACGGATTGATTGGGGTGTTGAGGTTCGATAAGAAGGGGTTTCTCGAATTTCAAATTCCAAGAGGGTGAAAACGCCCCTCAAATATTACAATATTTGTTATTTAAAAAACGGTTAGTCTTTCGGGAAAATGCTTGGACAAGCATAATTTAGTTTTTATATTTTTTTTTTACATATTTTGAAATTTTTTAAAAATCATACAGGGTGTCCCAAACTGCTTGACGTAAAAAGCTTATTTTTGACAAACGGATTTTTCGAAAGTCAAATTCCAACGAGATGAAACTACCCCTCAAATATTACCAAGTTATATAATAATATCGCCATATTGTTTTTTCTCATGCTGACATAAATGTGAGAAAATTTTATCCAGTTTGTATGTTAATAGAAATTCTTGCTTTGCGGTATGATCACCATAACAAACGATTAATTCGACGCGAACAAAATCGCTGGTACATGCTAGTTTAATATAAAATATTGAGTTGGCTAGAATAGAGTTTTGGCTTTAAAATATCTGTACAATAATTTATTCGATAATTAGGAAAATAAAACGACGCGAATTTCAACCTCAAGAATGAACAAACGTAGGCGAGCCCGCTCAAAATTTAATTATATTTTATTAGGCAAATAATTCCCTAAACAATTAAGGGTCGGAAGCAGCCCTGGAGGGCACGGAGAGACCCTTTAAAAGGCTTCGCGCCGTGCAGTTTGACGGCGATTTAAATAATAGAGATCGATATGGCAACAGCGCGCGACTAATTAAACCTACTTCCGCGTCGTTTGGACTTTTTGAAACATAGTTTGTTTCAATAACTAATCAAAATAATTATAATTTTATTTATTTTCTTCAAAAAAAACTCTTCTCGAAAAAATTTCGTCTCTAAAAATGCTTAACGTTTCAGAAAATACAACTCCTAACAAAAAAAGAAACACAAAAAACAAAGAAAAAAAAACTATTTAAAATATCTAAATACAAGGTTTTAGTTGATACGACAGGTAAACCGTTAAGTGTAGACAAAGCTTTAAAAGCTGATATTAATATTTCCATTATGGGTTCTCGTCAAATCGTCTCAATTTTGAATTTATTAAATCCTTGGACCATTACAAAAAAACTTAAATTTAAAATCCAAATGAAAAATAAACGGTCTTGAAGCTTTTCTATTATTTTACTGTTCCCTGAATTGAGAGAAAAATACTAAAAGAATTTCCTAATAGTTTAATAGCTTAAAATTAATTTTAGAGGAAGTATACTATACAGGGTGGACTGAATTGTATTCCGTAAACTTCGGCAGTATACTCTACAGATAGAAATAGGTGAAAAACTTCATATCCTATGTATTTATTTCGATTTTTTTCAAATAATTTCGAAGTAACGTCAACATTTCGATGAAAATTGGTGGCTGGGAGTTTTTTGACGTGAGAAATTTGATTTTGATGGCAATGACTCCTATGTGTAAGGGGCGCCACCTACATGTGTTTTATCTGTTTTAAAGAGCAATAACTTTTCGTCCTTACTGGTATGAAACTATCTCTTTGTAAAAAATCGCTACGAGCAACCATTCTCAAGATATTTATTTAGAATTAGTGATGGGCAAAACTGTTATTTTTGCGGTGGTTATATACAAATACGCTATGTTTACAAATTGCGATATAAAAAAATCCAAAATGCCGCCACTCACCGGGCACGTCATTGTTGCAACTTGCAACTGCGTTGATACGCCTGGCGGTGACCGCCTCATACTCTTTTAGATATTTAGCAATAAAATTAAGAAACCTGTTATTTTTAACCTGTTATTTTAAGCTGTTTTTTATAAATAACTATAACAGTTTCAACCATAGACTTAAAATAAAATATAGACTACACTATTTACATCTCAACGCGGACAAACAACCTTTTTTGTACACATGTTTACTTCTGGGTACACTCGACCGAGCCTTCATCATCCAGCGTATGTTGTCACGTCTTTAATATTATCAATATTTTTTTTCTTGTTATACACATATATTGAGATATTAATACTACAGTTTAATAAAGTAGGTTTTAATATTCCATAGATGTATTAAATAGTCCTTATACTACTAAATTATAAGTCGAATACTGTTTAATAAGGATAAGTTCTTTACAATATGACAACACCGATTAGAGGGAGCCTATTCATTCATTTATTACCTTGTAGTACGTGTCGCACGTGTGCGGTAAGGCTTTGTTGCCGCTATCTCCCCGGCTGTATTAACGCATTTTCTTAGCTTGTAGTCCTTAAGTATTTATTTTATTGACTTTTTCTGTTCAAGAACTATAAAATATGGTTCGCCAGTGCCAAATTTGCAAGAAATTTGACTTAAATAATCCATTTAAGTCTTGAAACGACTTTTGACCGGTAGGCAACTCTCAATTTACCCATTGGAAGTCAGTGGCGTTGTTGTAGAAAGGCGCTTATTTAGATAATATTTTAGTAAAATGTAAAATCTGAATTTTTTCTCTTACCCATTACATTATTTACTTACTTACATTGTAACAATATCATAATTATAACCCTGTTAATAATTAATAATGTTTTTATTAAAAATATATTCCGGTTTATTCTAAAATTATCTTCAGAATCTAAAATAACATACAAGAATTTTAAAATGATATTACATTATGAAACAATATTTTTTAATATACCGGGTCGTCTCAAAAAAGGCTCACCCCCTATAACTTTTTTATTTTTTCAGATAAAAAATAACAGATTTGTATGTTAGTAGGTATATGACATAAATTAGGATTTATTGACGTATTCAATTGATTTTGGTCTCTTCCTGTTTCACCGAAATTATTACATCTTTTGATTTTTAAAGGCACCCTCGGTATATTGTTACTTTATTCGATAAAAAATAATACTCTGTAAACAAATCCTATTTTAAATTTCAATCCAGGGTGCCATGGTGTTGTTAAACACACAAGTTTTAATCAAGGAGCCTTGGAAAAATAGTTTTGATCGTCTAATGGGTTTCGTGTCTTGTCTAGGCCGGTTAAAAGATGTACAAATCGTATTTTTAATCATACATATGTCAATTTTTTCAAATGGAACAAGGGAACAAGGGACTCATTAGCATATTTGGAAAAAGCATTTTTTTATGAATATATTGATACCACACACTTGGTATTTCGAGTCAAATTGTCGTTATGAACCGCGTGTTACAATTACAATTAAACCATATGCAAAAATGTCAAAAGTTGACATATGATATATGTCATTCTATTCAGAGTGTCATTTTCCATCGAATAAAGTAGAAATATACCAAGGGTGCCCTTTAAAAATTAAAAGTTATAGTCATTTCCGGTGAAACAGGAAGTGACCAAAAACAATTGAATGCGTCAATCAATCCTAATTTATGTTATATACTAACATACTAAATCTTGTTTTTTTTATTTGAAAATATAAAAAAATTATGGGGATGAGCCACTTTTGGGACGCACCCGGTATAATGAAGACAGTACCGAGTTAAATAAATGTAGTTTTCATTTTATCCACTTTCTATCACCTTCCTTGCTTTAATGGAACAGGTTTATGTTTTCTCTAATTTACATAATAAGACATCACTTAACCAGAAATAAAATTACAACAATCATATTTTTTTTTTCTCCCTGTCGCCGATTCTATTATATCTGTGGAATAGATCCTGTTTTGATTAATATTAGGGGTTGTAAATGTTTGACTAAAATTAATAATTTATTATTAATTTCAAAAATTACGTAATTTCGATTATAAAATTTCTTCTATGACGTGTATTTTAATATTTTTATCCTTTTTGGACTCTAAGACGTTTTTTCTAAACTTTTATTTAAAAAACCTGTCCTAAAACTTAATAAAATATAAAAAAGCTTAAATACGATATATTTTTAATTTAATTATAGCTTCATTAAAATAAAAAAATTACCCGGCTATGAGACGGAGAGTTCAGGTGTACTTGAGAAACGAAAGACAGTGTTGTGTTTCTCGGCAGAGTCGTCAGGGAACGACCGTTACGACAGAGACAACCTATCTATCGCTCGTGTCGCACTCGTTATTAACCTAAAACAATAACAAAACATTGTCTGACCGCATGTTCCAGCTATTTATGAATGAGATGCTCAGTCTATATTTTATTTTAAGTCTATGGTTTCAACTGTTATCTAAAAATAACAGTTTTGCCCATCACTAATTTAAACTACCCATCTTATGATCAACACTATGATAGAGGTATTAAGCAAATGTAAGTGTGTTAAAACAAATCAAAAAACGTTCTGTGTTTTACTTATATCTGTGTGTATGTTTAAAGTGCCTAAGTTTATCAACTGGACACCCTTTAGGCGCAGAGTGCAATAGATCGAATTTAGGTGAAGTTAGCCTGTAATTTTGCCTTTTGTTGCTTTAGGTAAACTGAAACCCGCCGTTTTAAACTTCATAAGTGGAAGGTTCTCGTAAACTAAAGCTTATTATAAAAATAGTATCGTAATCACTAAATATCTCTAAACAATCTCGTAAAATTACATCATTTTGAAAAAACCAAACCAAACCAAAGCTGCTGTAATTAATCCAATAAAATTGTCATTTGAAAATAAAAAAATTACGGGCAAGGTGATTTTTTCTGAGTTTGTCAGCGACTGTCTTCTGAGTGTAAAATTAACAAAATCGGAAATTTTCCCCTTGCGGTTTTTGAGCAATGGGGCTGGTTTTTTTAAAACTGTACTACAACAAAATAATTAGACGCAAATTGTACAGAAGAACATTCTCTATAAGTTCGCCTAATGATTTTTTTTATAAGTTTATTATTTCCGGCATTTATTGATTTGGAGAAAGCGTACGACTCTATTCCCCGCAGCAAGATATGGGAAGTCTTGAATATCTTAGAAGTAGATAAACCTTTGCTTAATATAATAAAAGAGCTATATAAAGAAAATGAATCGTACGTTAAGATAGGACACAGGCTATCTAATCCAATTAACACCACAAAAGGGTTGCGACAAGAATGCAGCTTATCTCCTCTGATCTTCAACGCTTACGTCGAATTAGCCCTTAGGGAATGGAAGACGAAATATCAAGGTATGGGAATACCCATTGGGGACAACACACTATTTACCCTGAGCTTTGCAGACGATCAGGTCGTGATTGCGCAGGACTCATACGATCTAGAGTTCATGACTAAGAGGCTTTATCAAGTATACAACAAATGGGGACTTCAGGTTAGTCTAAAGAAGACCGAATACTTAGCTGTCAATTCCAACACTTGTTTTGAAGTCTTCATTAATGATAACGTCCAGATTCAACAAGTAGACAAATTTAAATACCTGGGTGCTACTATCAACAACGAGGGTTTGGGCAAAGAAGAAATACAAACCCGAAGTTACTGGATGTCTTAACAGCCTCTGGTGGGACCGAAACTTATCTGCAACAACTAAAAAGAGACTTGGAAGAACATTGGTGGAGTCAGTTTTTTGCTCTGGTTCAGAGCTATGGACTCTGAGTGCAGACGCGAAGCGCAAAATCCAAGTTGTTGAAATGGACTACCTTAGAAGAAGTGCAGGTATATCTAGGATGGAAAAAAAGACAAACATCGAGGTCAGGCGTATCATGAATGCATCGGAGGAGACAGTACTGGACCGAATCGAAAAATCCAGCTTAAAATGGTTTGGACATGTTCTGCGTATGCCGGAGAACAGGTGGCCAAAAAGAGTTTTTCAATGGGCTCCCCAGGGCAGAAGAAAAGAGAGGTAGACCTAGAAAATCCTGGAACGGAACGGTTACGGAAGCAATGGAAGCTCGTAACCTAGAAGCTGATGACGCTCTAAATCGAGATGTGTGGCGTAGGGTAACGGGAAGGCAGCAATAGGCTGTACTTGGAAATGAGTATTAAATACTTAAACCAAATCCCGTTTATATATATTATTTCCGGACTTAGCGGGCGTTTCATGAGCCCTTTGGGCTGGTTTTCAAAAAGTTTGTTTTACAGCAAATTGACCCGTATGAAAGTTGTTCATGATAAATGGACAAGCAACTTTTCCTCATGATTTTTTTTGTAGCTTCATTATTTTTGGAGATAGCGTCCAGTTCATAAATTGGGGTAGTTTCGTAGTCTTCTTTTGTGTGATGGACCTGGCGTTGGCTCCACAGATTTATTGTTGGTTTCTTTTGTTGCTTTGTATGAAGTAAACTCAAAATATAGTTCATAAGGCAAAGGTATGTGTACTCTTATTTTGAACGAGTTTCCTGGGGCGAATTTGCTGAAAAAAGAGTAACATTGAAAACTACCCTAATTTGTTCAAATAATCAAGCTACAAAAAAAGTCATGAGAAAAAGTTGCTTGTCCTTGTCAGTTGTTTGTTTTGTCCTTGTTCCTTGTCAATTTACTGTAAAACAAACTATTTGAAAATCACCCCAAAGGGCTCATGAAACGGCCCCTGAGTCCGGAAATAATAAACTTATAAAAAAAATTCATTACGCGAACTTATAGAGAATGTTCTAATTATTTTGTTGTAAGTACAGTTTAAAAAAAAACACCCCTATTGCGCAAAAACCGCAAGGGAAAAATTTCCGATTTTGTTAATTTTATACTCAGAAGACAGTCGCTGACAAACTCTGAAAAAATCAGCTTGCCCGTAATTTTTTTATTTTCACTCTCTATACGGCGATACAATTTTACTGGATTAAATATATCCATAATATTTCTTGTATATCTTATAGATTTCCAGTGTAGGTAAAAATGAATGATCTACACACTAACTAAACGTTATGTGTAGGTTATTCTATAAGTGAAGGCAAAAAAAGATGTAAAATTGATTGATTCTTTTTTAAATCAAATAAAACACATGGGAAGCGTTAAACATGCATTTATTCAGTTTGTATACAGGGTGATAGAGAATAGATAATATAATTATTATTAATATTAGCAAAATGCGATGCTCTAGATATTTTTTTAACATTATATTATTCTTTGTATGTTTCTTATAACACCTTATAGATTGCAAAGAATACTGAAGGAATGAGATACAGCATTTGTTAGTATATTTATATATTTATTCTATTTATTCAAGAACTAATTAAAAAAAAGAAATAATATACTAGAGAGAAATAACATATTATTATTTGATATAATTAATTTTAAATAGATTTGAATTTAATTTTAAATAGCATGTTACTTCTCAAACTAAGAGACCTTTTTTTGGAGTTTTTTTTTCTGAAATATTATACATAAATAATAAAAATATGTCGTTAAATTAATATGACAAATGTGAAAATTGATTTTTTTTATATTATTAGCGCTAAAACAATTGCAGAAAAACACAAATAAATTAATAGGAAGAATATATTAATGCTGGATTGACATTTTCTCGGTTAAGTTTCTCATCTTCTTAGGGGAAGCCAGTCTTGTAGGGCTGCGCCATCTTGATTATTCCGGTACTAGAAAAAGAAATATTATATAAATACATTAAAAAAAAAAATTATATATGGTTAGGTTAACACCCATATCGATAATAAATGTATCGATATTTTATCTATTTACTATCGATAAAATAATTGTCGATATCTCCTCACCTCCCTAGTAGTTTACCTCTAATTGAAATTTAGTCGCAAATTTCAGGCAGAACGATTTTTAAAAGGCAATTTTTATATTTAGACGGGACATTTTTAATCTTTTAACGAACCAGAGATTATTGCGGAAGTTTCTAGACTTTCATTAAAAGAAATAACGAAGGAAAAATATTTAAATAAGAGGTATAATAAAGTAGAAGTAGCAACTTATTATTAATATAGTTTTATCTTTATTAAATACTTTAACCAGACCGAGATACGATTTTTAAAATACTGAAGACTCGTACAAGATCTAGAAATGAAATAAAATAAAAAAATAGAATTAAATCACGTTCTAAATTCAGGTATAGGTACAAACATGGAATTTAAATTTTGCGCTGGGGATTCAGGTGGCAGCTCGGCTGTAAAAAATATTAAGTTGTAATATTTATTTATTATTTCCTGACATTGTCATTTAGTTTCGTATTACGAGTTTTTGGTTTAAATAAAGAGTGTTGTGATACCTTAAGCTGAAAAATGTTGACTAGCAGACATTGCAGTCGAACATTGTTCTTTTTAGAACCTCTTTTAGTGCAAAGTGGGTACAAAATAGCTTAATAGCCGTAAAAAACTCATCACAACTTTATTAGAATATTTTGGACGGGAATGGACTTCCTCAGAAGATCGGCATAAGAAGAATAACAAAGAAAGAGATAACCATTGCAGAAGAAATCCAAAAAAAAAAAATTAATCTTAAAAAAAAGAAATTCTTTGTAATCTAGGGCCCCTCTATGTTTTCTTATTTCCCTGAGCGTGGTTTTGGCAACGATGTAAGCGTGCAAACGTCAAGCTTTCAATTTCTCGTTCGACTGTTAAATTAGATTTAATTTTATTGCCATTCCGACAGGTTTTGTGTAGTGTTTTATTTAGTTCTCCCATGACCAATTATTAAACAATTAACTATAAAAAGATGGAATTTGTTTATTTATATTCACTTTTTTCATAATTAGCTTGTAAAAAGCTGAACTTGATCTATTTATACCGTATAGAATGTTATAATTTAAATCAATTTTTCTTGGAAATTAGTATTTTTTTCATAACTCTCCTGGGACACTATTAATTAATTAATTAACTTTTGTGTTTCTGACGCTAACAACTCTCTCTGTCTGTCGCGTTCTGATGCTAGCCTAGACTCATGACGCTCAGGTGTTTCTGACGCTAACAACTCTCTTTGTCTCTCTCGTTGTGATGCCAGCCTAGACTCATGACGCTCAGGTGTTTCTGCCGCTAACAACTCTCTCTATCTATCACGTTGTGATGCTAGCCTGGACTCATGACGCTCAGGTGTTTCTGACTCTACCAGCTGCCTTTGTCTCTCACGTTGTGCTATTAACCTGGCATCATGTTGCTCAGGTGTTTCTGTTACTAACCGTTCTCTTCGTTTCTGTAGTCGACTATAGGTTTCATTTTCACTTTCTTTTGCACGTTTCGTTCTATACTTTTCTTTCGCCCTTTCGAGCCTTCTTTTTCGTTGTGTAGCAGTTTCGTTTTTATTTTTGATTGTTTTTTATTTATTGTTTCCATGTTGTTCCCACGAGTAATGGACATTTTAACGGTCGATCCCCCCAGAGGTCCAGTAGAGGGGCAAGGCTATAATATACAACAAGAGGCGCCCAATCTTGAGGGGAAACGCTTGCGACATTACATTTTTAGCCACCCTAATGCCATACAGTCCTCAGCACATTTTAACCTATTACCTTAACTTGGGTGGTAAAGCTACCGCTAACTACGTAGATACATCTAATCACCTATTTTTTTTATCTGTCCTTCTAACGTCACACAATCTTGGACACAACTGTTCTGGACACGACTGCTCATGCCCTCACCTAATACGCCATTTTGTAACGACGTCCATCTTGGATTTTAAATTTTGTCATAATCACAGTATTCTACTAGTGTAGCCCTTTCATTTGATACCCATATTGAGGGGGTTGCGGAAAAATATGAAATCCGCCATTTTGTACCGGCGGCCATCTTAGATTTACAATGTTGTTGATATTACTATATTGTATTGTCATCGGAACTAAAGGTGTGTACCAAATTTCAGATCAATCTGACAACAGGAAGGTACTTAAATTTCAATTTCTAATTTTGACCCAAATAAACAAACAAATAAATAAATACCGTACGGGTCGAGCTAAATAAAACCGTTTAAAAAAACTAACTAATATTGAATAAATAAAAAGAAAGTTATAGATACTCATAAGACTTTTTTGTCGCGCTCATTTAAAATCTTTATTCGCGTCTGGCAAGTATTAAATCCCACTGAATTCGTCTGGCAATTAACACATATTTTTTTAATATCATCTAATAAACACGCTGTAAAAATTTTAGAATGCCTAAAGTATGTTTTCCAGGTATAATAATTAAACATATTTGGAATGGACGGGTTACACTTTAAACCCGAAAAAAAAGTCTGGCATACTTATTTCTAGGTTAAATAGATGCTAAAATTTAAGAATAAACAAATTTCAAGTTGCCTAAAGAATGTTTTTTGGATTTATTTTTTTTGCAAATGTTATGGGTTGCGCAGTAGAGAAATACCCCCAAACCACCTGAATCCCCAGCGGGAAATATAAATTCCAGTTAGTCAGCCCGGCGCCGAATATGTCCATAGTTGGCAACAACGTATTTAAAAATCGCGTCCTCGATTAAGTAGTTAAAAGTTTAATTGGTATGGAATATAATTCCTTTGATACATACATTTCCAGAACTTTTTTTATAGTCTGTGAAACGAATAACTTTGAATTTGACAGTTCCCGCGGGCTTTTCTAGTGTTAATTTTATTAGGTTAGCAACTTGCGGCCATGCTGACGCAATGCCGTCTCTAATAGAACAGCCTAGCAACGAGATTTATGACGTCACACTAGTTAGATACTACAAATTAATAACTATGTTGTAGAATACATGGAAAACATAATTATTCCTCGATTTGTTTGTTTGTATTTTAAAAATGATATAGTTTACATGAAATATATATATAATATACAGTTAATAAATACAATATATATACCTATTTATATTAATAAATACTTTGGCAGATAAACTATGAACCATACAAATGCAGCAAATCTTTTACAATATGACTGAAATCGTACTCCATAGTCAATGTAGATAGTTTTTGTGTTAAGAATAATAATTTAAAAAAATATGTGGTCATCTTTTGACAAGTTTATAGATATTGAATGTTTTTTTGTTAAATTAGATCGATTTTCGAACCCCAAAATTTAAAATATATTTTACATTTTACCCATTATCTTATGTACCACCTATTCATTATTTGTATATTGTAAAACATTTGCTGCATTTGTATGGTTCATGTTTATTAGCCAAAGTATTTATTACAATAAATAGGTATATATTATATTGTATTTATTAACTGTATATTATGTATATTTCATGTAAACTATATCATTTTTAAAATACAAACCAAAAATACGAGGAATAATTATATTTTCCATGTATTCTACAACATATTTATTAATCCGTGGTATCTAACTAGCGTGACGTCATAAATCTCGCTCCGAGGCTGTCCTATTAGAGACGGCATTGGTCTGATATTTAGAAATGTCAAAAGTTGATGACATTTTACTTTTGACAGTTATGACATTTCGTGTTAATTTTTGCAAGAGGAGGAAGAACTGTCACTTGTTTTATTAATTTCCTTTTCTATTTCACAAAAGTAAAAAGAGTTACCTATCTGACTCGTTCAGGCACTCAATTTAAAGAATATCAGTAACTTTTTTGATAGAGGGATTTTATATTTGCCATGTTGGTAAAAAATAACGGTCAAAATTCAAAGTTATTCATTTTATAGACTATACTAACAATTTTTTTGTTAGTTTGCAGGTTAAATTTTTCTAGTTTTTAAACAAACTTGTGTCAAACATATTTACACAAAGCCACACATAGTAAGAAATATATATTAAAGAAAAATCCAATCTGAGGGATTGTTAGCCTTAGCCAACGACTGGGAGTTTCCTTCATAAAACAAATAGCACTGTTTGACTTTCTTTGATTGAATTTGTATGAAAAATCCACTGGGAATCGTAACTTAACCTAGTTTTGTCCGCTTTGTTTAAAAACTAGCCACTCTTAATCAGTGGCGCATCCAGAGAGTGAGTCTGGGAGGAGTAATATATTTAAATTAAATTTTCGCTCAAAGGTATTATGACTATGGAAAAAAATAATTTAGATTGTTCTGGATTTCTATCTTGATTGATATTATTAATTTATCTTGTGACAATTTTCATTTATACCAGATTTTCTTATTTATAAATTTCTTTCTGGGAGGGGTAATTACCCCCATTACCCCTCCCGTATATGCGCCCCTGCTGTTAATACCTTACTATCCAGAAAAAAAAAACTTAGACTTTATGGACATAATACAGTATGATCGAAAAAAAACGGTGTCCAATTGGTTTGGAAATGACGATCGATGACATTTTCCATATAAATCTATACTAATACATACAGTGGTGGCCAAAAGTATGGAAACTTTTTTAATTTGTCATTTATGCTAAGAAATTAAAATATGAAATAAAACGACTTATATAATCGTGACCTACAAATAATTTCCTACAAAACCTAATACATTTAAATAAAAAATTACAGCTATCAAAAAATATATAAAAAATTATGAATATTTTCTTGGTCAAAAGTATGGAAACTTAAGAAGAATGTTTATTAAAATTCAAGATAATATAAAAATTACTAATATTTAGTGGAATATCCCTTTGAATTAATTACTTCTCTACATCTTCGTGGCATCGAATCGATCAATCTCGTACAATTTTTACTGGAAGTGGCCGCCCATTCAGTTTTTAGCACTTCTCATAATTCATTTTTATTTGAAATAGAATGGCTTCGAATTTTGCTATCTAAATGGTCCCATAAATTTTCTATGGGGTTAAGATCCGGAGTCTGTGAGGGCCAATCCATTAGTGGAACATTATGTTCATTTAACCAATTTTGAACAAACCGAGATTTGTGCTTGGGATCATTGTCTTGCTGGAACAACCATCTGAGTGGCATTTCTTCATCAGCATGAGGCAGCATATTATTCTCCAATATGTCTTTGTAGAAAAAACGGTCCATTATCCCATCAATTTTAACAAGAGGACCAACCCCTGAGCGAGAAAAACACCCCCATACCATTATACTCCCAACCCCATGTTTTACTGTGGGCATCTGGTACTTATGGCTGTACCGTGTACCTTTTGGTCTTCGGACATAACGTCTCCCGTCACTACCAAACAGTTGAAACTTGCTTTCGTCGCTAAACAGTACAGTATTCCATTTCTGATAAGACCAGGTGAGATGATCTTGAGCAAATTTAAAGCGGGCCATCCTATTTTTCTTTGATATTAGTGGTTTCTTCACCGCAACTCTTCCAAAAAGTCCCATGTCATCCAACCTTCTTCTCACCGTGCTTGGAGACACCGATATTCCCCTTTCACCCATTTCTCGAGAAATGTCTGTGGATGTTTTTCATGGATCTCCCATTGATATTATCTTCATTACTTTCATTGTCCTGTTGCACAACTTTCTTGGTCTTCCTGACTTAAAAGCTGTTGAATCGTTCCCTGTTTTATTAAATTTACGAATTATTTTCGAAACGGTGCCTTTAAAAATGTTTAAATTTTTACTTATTTGAATTTGTTTATAACCGCTCTTGTATAATTCAACTATTTTATTTTTTAAATCCGTAGAGAAATATGGGCATGATGTTTATATTTATCTGAAGCAAATCCTACCGTTTATCAGCTTAAACTAAATAATTTTAATGTATTTATTTATGGTTTCCATACTTTTGGCCACAAGAAATCTATTGTTCTTCTACAAAAACTGCTAAACAGATTTTTTTCGCTGTGTAATTTTTGGAATACTTTTATTTGCTGATAAGCTGTTCATTTATATTCTTGAGAGTTTAAGCAATATTTATAGCAATATTTTTTGTGATATTTTAAAAAGTAAAAAGTTTCCATACTTTTGGCCACCACTGTATATAAAATCCTTAAGTGACTGACATACTGATTAATCACGATCCTGCTCAAACCTCTCAAACCACTCAACGTAAGAAACTCAATTTTGGCATACAGGTTGATTCTAGGGTGAAGAGGTTCGATAAGAAGGGATTTTTCGAAATTCTAGTTCTAAAAGGGTGAAACCACCCCTCAAATATTACAATATTTTTTATTTAAAAAACGGCCAAGTTTCCGAAAAAACGCTTAAACACGTATATTTTATTTTTTTTACACATTTTAAGATTTTTTAAAAATGTATACAGGGTGTTTCGAAAAATCTGGTCATTGATTAATCACGATCCTACTTAAAGCGCTTGACGTAAAACGCTGATTTTTGGAAAACAGATTGACTTTAGGGTGTAGAGGTTCGATAAGAAGGGATTTTTCGAAACTCGAATTCTAAGGGGGTGAAACTATCCCTCAAATATTAAAATATATTTTATTTAAAAACCGGTGAGTGTTTTGAAAAAACTCTTAAACACGTATATTTTATTTTGTTGTTTTACATATTTTAAGATTTTTTTATAAATTTATACAGGGTGTTTCATAAAATATGACCATTGAGTAATTACGATTCTGCTTAAACTGCTTGACGTTTAAAGCTGATTTTTGGCAAACGGATTGACTGTGGGGTGTAGAGGTTCGATAAGGAGGGGTTTCTCGAATCTCAAATTCCAAGAGGGTGAAAACGCCCCTCAAATATTACAATATTTGTTATTTAAAAAACGGTTAGTCTTTCGGAAAAAGACTTGGGCAAGCATAATTTATTTGTTTTTTTTTACATATTTTGAAATTTTTTAAAAAATTATATAGGGTGTTCTAAAAAATTGGGTAAATTCTTAACCACGATTCTGCGTAATAATAAGCGTAAAAAGCTTATTTTTGGCAAACGGATTTTTCGAAAGTCAAATTCCAACGAGATGAAACTACCCCTCAAATATTACCAAGTTATATAATAATATCGCCATATTGTTTTTTCTCATGCTGACATAAATGTGAGAAAATTTTATCCAGTTTGTATGTTAATGGAAATTCTTGCTTTGCTTTTTCATCACTATTACAATTTTTGGGACCTAATGACAGAGCTAATGAACATCATGAACATAACCTAATAAAAAGTTTTTGTAAACAAACTTATGCCTAAAAAACACTAAAAAGGCATTTAGACATTCATCTACATTTTACAGAAAGAGGTCGAGGCTTTTGCAAAATAATAATAGTAGTAGTGATGTCTTGCCTCCACTCATAAATGCTTTATATCCGGAAGAGATGCTGCATTACACTGGTGCATCTTAATTTCATTTTTTAGCTTAGGAAACCAGCAGACCCCATCCTCCTCCCACATGTGAGGTTAGGCTTAAAAAAGTGGCTGCCCATTTTTTTTAAGGAGAAAACAAAAACTAAAATATAGTTGCACAAATCCACAAATCACTGATAAACAAAGTGAGGTTACGTGGCGTACGTTGGAATTATATACGTCATAATACGATTGCCGGTCTTCCGGTTTGATGACTTCGGTCGTGTGAGACGACTAATGTTGGAGACCCGGTCGGAATTGGTATATTGGTAGTTCATATTAAGTCGGACTCAGAAATCCGCCATTCTTAACACGTATCCGATTGTCAGCCATTTTAAAATCGTTTTTTGTTTTTAAAATTTATATTAACATTTCGATTTCTAGTAGAATAATATCGATAAGGTTGAGTTTGGGGGGAACCACAGTACAGTTTTATGATTAAACCAGCTAGAAAATAAAAAAAAAATTGTGAGTTACTTTTTTATAGATATTTTTATTTCATAAATCTACCTAATTTTGAAAGCGCTCGTTGTTTTCCGGAGTATTTTAATCAAATATATCAAGAAAGTGACTTCCGTTGACAAAACTGATGTCTGGATTAATGATTCAGAATTACTATAATACGAAATTAGATAGGCACTTATAGTTATATTCGAGGAGTGATTATGAATCCATTTGTAATTAGGTAGTTTGGTTAGGTTTTTATGTATTCTTGGTAGCGAATATGAAACCAAAAATAACGAAGTGCTTAGCGACGAATTTTAAGTGACTAAAATCCAACGTAATATGACGTTGGTAATTGGTAGAATTACATTCCCTATTAGGTCAGATACCGACGTCGAGGCGACCCGAATCTGTATTCCCCATTTAGGTGCAAGTAAGGGTCGTCAGGCGGTCGAACCGACGTTGGTACCCGACGTCGAGTTTATTGAACGCGACGTATACCCGACGTTAGATAACGTCCAAATACTACTTGGGGATATTCTCTCGATGTTTTTCGTAAAAAATTAGACGACGCGTCCCATCAATAAAAATTCGACAAATTTGCAACTAGCCAATAAAATGAGTGGGCGGAGCGATTTGCGGTGACGTACTCGTCAAGTCGACGTTTAAAATATATTGCTGTTTATTTAAATATTTTTTGTCCGCATTCCTTTCATAGATACAGATCCAGCAGACGTACTTTATTTGTCATTGTAAATTACTGTATGTCATGTAGGCTATAACTTGTTCACCAAAACGATCAAAATTTAGTGAAAGTAAAACCGGCAAGCATTAGATATGCTTGACTTAACGCCGACATTGTAATTGCCGTGTTTATACAGAGGAATATTTCAAATTTCGATGTTTAATAACACCAAATCCGGTACTATAGAAATGGTGAGAACGCAATTTTAAAATTTGTTAAATGGAAAAATTGTTCATTTTTTAATTCTCCATCTAATAAAAAATAATGTACACGGTATTCCATGTAAAAAAGGAAGTAAGATTATTTTATATATTTGGTATCAATTAAACTTTTAGTTACATAATCGAGGGCGCGATTTTTAAATTCATTGTTGCCAACCATCGATATACAGGGTGTCATTGAAATGGTGTAAAAATCCCCAAAGTACACAGTTATTTTTAATATTTTTTTTTTAAAAATGCTGAAAATATATTTTTTTCTTTTATTTATTTATATCTCTGAAATTATGAAAATAAATTTAATAATATCTTTGGACTATATAAAGTGATTAGTTAAAAGAAATCATCCCGATCCACTAACACTTTTTTGAGCTGCCCTGTAGAAGTTAAACAATTTTCCTGTAATATATCCTAGTTTTACTGCATACTTTAGGCACAAATTACCTATACCAGATGCGAAAGAAAGCGACTGCATCGGAAACCGTTCGGCAAACCCGACACGCCTATTGAGTGGTGTAAATACACCAGTCGTTTAGTCCGGAAACCCATGCTGTGTCGTATTCGCTTGCTGGAGTGACATAGTGCGTGGTTATATGTTTCTTTTAAAACGCGTGTGGGATTTTTTGTTGAACTTTTGAACTGTTATTTCTAAGTTTTGGTAATTTGTATATTTTATTTAAAATGGGATACAAATGTGTTTATTTATATGGGAAAAAATTTAAAGATATATTTATAGTATAAAAAATTAATTTATTTAACAAAATTTACTTAACAATGTGACAAAATTGTTTACCTTTTCTATTAGTTCCTATCGGACTTTTTCGACTATATAAATCTTTATTTGTAAACTTTAATACGTCAAATATTTTCAATCTAATAAATCATTTAATGATATAAATAAGAGGAAATTTCTCATATGGGTGGTCAAATTCTATAGTTTTCATTATATCAAACAGCCTCTGAGAAATGTTTTCAACTCAAAATGCCTTTAATTATGTTTGACAACATAATTAAAAAGGGTCTTCAAATACATCAATGTGATATTTGTCTAAAATTTGCAAAAGAATCCGAATCTCTCGATAACTCGAAATTATTTACCCATTTAAAAGGCTTTGATCATAAAAGTGGAAAAATTTGTTCATTTTATTTACAGGCTGGAAAAATTATTTATATTAAATTTTGATGAGTTTTGCACTGAAGAAAACATTCAGCGGCTGTTTGATATAATGAAAACTATAGAATTTGACCAACCATGTGAGAAATTTCCTCTTATTTACATCATTAAATTATTTATTAGATTGAAAATATTTTATGCATTAAAGTTTACAAATAAAGATTTATATAGTCGAAAAAAGTCCGATAGAACCAATAGAAAAGTAACTATTTTGTCACATCTTTAATTAAATTTTGTTAAATAAATTAATTTTTTACACTATAAATATCTTTTTTTTCCTAATCTCCTACGAACTGATATAATATGACGAGTAATCTATTAAATTACTGTGAGATTATATGCCTCGAAAACATATTGGTGCAGATTATTTTCACCCAAACTATACATTGATGCGGATTGTCTATGAACTTTTTCTGAAGGTCACAGAAACCTGAACGCGGAATTCGGTGTTCTTTCGCATCTGTTATAGTTAATTTGTGCTTTAGGTTTGCACTTATACAAAATTTCCAAGTTTTTTTATTCTAGGAGTTACTTACTATTGTCCAAACCTGTATAATTATTATAACTATTTAGTAGTCTTAAATAAGTGCATATATTTTAGGGGTAGTATATCTCGACCCCAGAGATTATGATTTTTTTTGCGGAATTTTTTCAAAAAATCTTTGGAAATAGTTTTTAGTTAAAAAACATAATTTCTTGATAATATGGCAACATAGGTAGTAGGTCAAATTTACAAGAAAGAAAACCTAGAAAAGGTCCAGTGGTTCTCAAACTTTTAGCAACATATATTTTTTTTGGAAATTTTCAAACTAAAATATCTTGGTTATTTTGGACTTATTTGAAAAACGGTAAAGAGAAAATTTGGTTCTTTTATCGAGATCTACCAGCCCTGAAAATATTTGCACTTATTTAAGACTCACCCTGTATATTAAATTTTCAAGATTTTATCCCCACACTTTGATGAATCCTATTCCGTCGAAATTGTAAAAAGCTAGAGATATAAAAACATCTATAAATTTTGAACGAACTAGACAATTCTGTACAAAAATCAGTACGAAACAAACTAAATAAAGAAATTTAAAGCGAGCAAATAAATCGTAACGTTTAAACCAAACTTGAAGGTGGAGAAAAGCAATTAAAAAGTTTTTAACAACGAATAATTATGTAAATCAGGTGGTAGGGTTGTTATTGTTGTTATGCGAGACAATTCCAAGAGACGGGAGCAAAAAGAAACCCTTCAAGATCGCCCGAAAGGGTGAAACAATTTGTGAGAAGCCCGTCTGCGACCGTCAGATAAGAACAGGCTTAGACAAATTAGCGGGAAATTTGAATCTAATCTGTGCGAGCCGGATTTTTGACAAACTAAACAAGATATAATCAAGAAGTTGTTTAAAATATACGGCTCTAATTAATTGTTTCAGAAACAAATGAGACGTACTTACTTGTAATTTATTTTTGTTTCTTTTCGATCTAATTTTATTATTAATTTCAGATTAAAGGGTCGTCTACACATAATTTTTTGCCTGTTAGATATGTATGTCAGGTAAAAAACTCAAGATACTGCATTTCTCAAAGTAACACGGATCAAAATATAGTTTTATCAATTATTATAGCTAGCGATGGGAACTATCGAATGAATTATACTATCGAATGGTTACTGAATGAATGATTTCAATTATCGAATGGTTTTATTCGAATAAAATCATTCATTCATTTGTATACTAAAGTATATGTGACAACCTCGCCGTGCGACTAAATGGTTATCGTTGAGCCACGACTATCGAATGCTTTTGATAAATGAAAAATGAAATTTAGTATTCGTTTGATTTTTGTGTGCGTCAGTGCATTATTAGTTCTTCCAAATTTTTATAACTTCACCTTATAAATACTGTGCTATTTTTGCGTTTATTAAAATATTTAAAATACTAAAATAGTAGTTTTTTTAATTGACGATTGTGTGCGTGTGCAGGTGTCAAAAATTTTCCGAAAATTTGTGTGATTTTCCGTAGCCCGATCTTTCAATTATTTTATTTTATATGGTATATATGGTCTATTTTTTAATGGGAAATTTTGAGAAGTAGCAATTTTTAAGAGAGATGAGATGAACTTGAAGTTTTACACGTGCCAATTTACCAATTTAAAAAAAAAGTTAACGATGTTTGTATTTTGTTTATGCTAATTCTCTTACATGTAGTTTTTTGCGAAGAAATATTTCATTTATTTTTTAAAGTAAATGCCAGTAAAAGTAAATATTATTTTTAAATAATAATATAAAGTACCTAATATAAATAATTTTGATTTCTAATTTTTCATTTATATTTTCCTTCCATTACACTGCATGCTTAGAAAATTAATAAATGTTTATATTTCATGATTTTAAAGTTTGTTGTTAATATAACAAATTAGCTCTGTAATTATTATTATTTAATAAACCAACGATGCCAAAAAATTTAGACTATATTATTTTTAAATAAAAAAATATAGAAATTTAAATATGATCTAATATAAATAATTTTGACATCTTATTTGTTGTTTATATTTTGCTACTACGTAAAAAAATGTTTATATTAAATTATTTTAAATTTTGTTGTTAATAGGTATAACAAATTATTACTGTTATTATTTTTATTAAACCAGTCTTTGTTTAAAAATATTAAAAATCATTTTCCTACATCCAAAATATTTTATTATCTAACCTAACCTAACAACAGAATATTAATAAAAAAAATGCAAAATATATAGACATACTATCCCTAACTAACTAAAGCCAAACAATAATATTCTTTGCTAATATCAACTAATACCAATATATGGTAACAGCGCCCTTCATAATGTATTTTCTGTATAAATACTAGCACCTCAATAAAAAAAATAATGTGTCCTTATCTTTATATGACTCCGCAAAAAATCAAAGATGCCGGCTTCTTTCTAGCATTGCCACCGACCGCTGTCGGGTTTCTCGGAAAGAAACCTACGTCGCCGGGCGACAACTAAAATCCAGTTAATATTTTATTATAATCGATCCTGACGAATAAATGAATTTCATAAATGAATGAATTTTATAAATGAATGGTTTTTGCTGCCGAATTACTAGAATACAATATTTCAAGACAGATGACGCATCTATTCGATAATTTTTATTCGAATAGTTTTCAACGAATGTTTTTTTACTAGCTATCGAATTATTCGAATGAATTGCAACTATCGAATGTTTCGATAGTATTCATTCGATAGTTCCCACTACTAATTATAGCACTGTGTTAGGCGAAGTTAAAAAATAAAACCTGGAATTTTGCTACAAAATTGGATATACCGGGTGAGTCTCAAAAGTGGCTCACCTCTATAACTTTTTTATTTTTTCAGATAAAAAAATCAGATTTGCTATGTTAGTATATCACATAAATTAGAATTGATTGCTGTATTCAATACGTAAGTATTCAAGACACCCTCTGGATTTTTTTTTACTTTATTCGGTAGAAAATGACATTCTGTATCAATTTTTGACATTTTCGCATATGGTTTATTTGAAATTGTAACATCCGGTTCATAACGACAATTTGACTCGAAATACCAAGTATGTGATACCAAATTATTCGTAAAAAATGCTTTTTCCAAATATGTTAATGAGCCACCCTCGTTCCATTTGAAAAAATTGAATTATGATTAAAAATACTTATTTTTTAAACGAAAATGTAGACAAATTGACATATGATATGTCATTCTATTCAGAGTGTCTTTTTCTATGGAATAAAGTAAAAATATACCTAGAGTGCCATTTAAAAATCAAAAGTTGTAGTCATTTCCGGTGAAACAGGAAGAGACCAGAAACAATTGAATACGTCAATCAATCCTAATTTATGTCATACACTAACATACCAAATCTCGTTTTTTTATCTAAAAAAAATAAAAAAGTTATAGCGGTGAGCCACTTTTGAGACGTACCCGGTATATTTTGTGCGTATTTACACAAATGCAATTTGTAAACACATTTTAGTGGTGAAAATCTGTTGAACTAGAATTTTATTCATGCAGCATAGTCAATCTACTTAAATCTGATATTGACTAATCATATTCCCAAAAAACTTCCATAATGGTACAAAAGTTTTCAATTTTGCTACGCGAGCAGGAAGTTTCTGTTAAAGAAGATTTAATATTTTGTACAATAAAACTTGAAAAAACTCATTTGACCTTCCTGGTATAAGTAGCATAAATATAAGAATGTCCACTATAGGGATCTCATAAACCAGAAGAGATGTGTAGAGTCGTAACCACCGTAATAACAAGGCCGCACAGCTGTGACGTAAACATCTCGTGACGTCACCAACTGGAGGCCTAACTCTATTTAGTAGATATATTTCGAAGTTTTAAAATGTCTTTTTCCGAGTTTTTAAAAATATTATAGTATATAAAAATAGTTTTAATAGAATACGGAAAAAATCATACCAGTCAATAAATGTTTATCTCTCACTTTTTGTCAATCAAATTTAATAAAGGAATATTTTAAGTTCACAATAGTGTACAACATGAGAAAAAAACAATAAAAAATATATATTTTTATAGTATATATTATGTACTTTATCGATATTTTACGCCCCCTACTCAGGGGTAACCACCACTGGTATTGCCGCAGTTGACAGTCGTCGATTTATCGGTAGGTGTGTCGACGTGGTAATTACGAGGCATGTTTTTTAAGTAAGTACCGTTTTGGAATTAAAAAAAAACGTGCAAAGATATCGCGATAATTTTATTTCTACATGAAAGCCTGTATCTTAATCTACTTTTCTACATAATTTCCGTGAATATTGAGGCACTTGTCATAACGTGGCACCAGTTTTTCAATACCCTCCTCATAAAATTCTGCCGCCTGACTGGTTAACCACTGTATCACAACTGTTTGGACTTCGTTATCGTCTTGAAGACGCTGACCGCCCAGGTGTTATTTCAAGTGCAGGAATAAATGGTAGTCACTGGGCGCCAGATCAGGGCTGTATGGAGGATGATCTAGAGTTTCCCAATTAAAAGATTTGATGAGATCTTTGGTCCGATTAGCCACATGTGGACGGGCATTGTCATGCAGCAAAACAATACCCTTACTCAACTTGCCACATCTTTTGTTTTGGATTGCACGGCGCAGATTGTTCAATGTCTCACAATAAGATGCTGCATTGATTGTCTCATTGCGAGGCAAAAACTCCACTAGCAATACTCCTTTTCTGTCCCAAAAAACTGTGCACATGATTTTCCGGGCAGAAATTGTTTGCTTAAACTTCACTCTTTTGGGTGATGATGAATGTCGCCATTCCATGGACTGTTGTTTCGATTCTGGTGTGACGTAGGCCACCCATGTTTCGTCACCAGTAACAATTTTGCCTAAAAAATCTTCACCTTCATTGTAGTACTGCTCAAGGAAAGTCAATGCACTGCCTAAACGTTGGGTTTTGTGCAAATCCGTCAACATTTTCGGAACCCAACGTGAACACAATTTCCGGTAATTCAAGTTCTCGGTCACAATGCGATACAAAACACTACGAGACATTGAGGAAAGTAGTCGCACAATGATGAAATTGTAAAGCGTCTGTTTTCTTTCACCTCTTTGTCCACTTTCTGCACCGAATCTTCATTAACGACCGAAGGACGCCCACTCCGTTCTTCATCATGCACATTTGTGCGGCCATCTTTAAATGCTCTCACCCATTTCCTTACCATTCCATCACTCATAATGTTTTGTCCGTAAACTTCACAGATCTCACGATGAATATCGATCGGTTTTACGCCTTTAACACTAAGAAATCGTATGACAGCCCGTACTTCACAATCGGTGGGGCTCACGATTGTCGGAGGCATCTTAAACACTCAATAAACAACGTATACAATGAAGAATCAGACTGTTCTGGCGTGTGTGCATAGACAAGAGATGTAGGTAACCAGCGCGCATGCGCGGAACGCCGACCGTAGCGCGGCGGCGGCGGAATCGCAAAACGGTACTTACTTAAAAAACATGCCTCGTATAATCGATAATAGAAGGGTGAACAAAGTTCTATTCAGAAAAAGTAGCTGGGGTCAGTACAGTATTTGTGTTCGACATTTATATGAAGGCGAAAAGAATCTTAGGATTCAGTCATTAATGTCCCTAAAATCTACTTGTTTTGGTTCTATAAAAATCGATGCTTTTTATGATTTTATGATGACAATACCACAAATTAGCTATAACAGATGCGAAAGAACACCGAATTCCGCGTTCAGGTTTCTGTGACCTTCAGAAAGAGTTCATAGACAATCCGCATCAATGTATAGTTTGGGTTATTATTTGTTTGGGTGAAAATAATCTGCATCAATATGTTATCGAGGCATATAATCTCACAGTAATTTAATAGATTACTCGTCATATTATATCAGTTCGTAGGAGATTAGGAAAAAAAAGATATTTATAGTATAAAAAATTAATTTATTTAACAAAATTTAATTAAAGTTTTGACAAAATTGTTACTTTTCTATTGCCTCTATCGGACTTTTTTCGACTATATAAATCTTTATTTGTAAACTTTAATGCATAAAATATTTTCAATCTAATAAATAATTTAATGATGTAAATAAGAGGAAATTTCTCACATGGTTGGTCAAATTCTATAGTTTCCATTATATCAAACAGCCTCTGAATGTTTTCTTCAGTGCAAAACTCATCAAAATTTAATATAAATAATTTTTCCAGCCTGTAAATAAAATGAACAAATTTTTCCACTTTCATGATCAAAGGCTTTTAAATGGGTAAATAATTTCGAGTTATCCAGAGATTCGGATTCTTTTGCAAATTTTAGACAAATGTCACATTGATGTATTTGAAGGCCCTTTTTAATGATGTAGTCAAACATAATTAAAGGCATTTTGAGTTGAAAACATTTCTCAGAGGCTGTTTGATATATGAAAACTATAAAATTTGACCACCCATGTGAGAAATTTCCTCTTATTTACATCATTAAATGATTTATTAAATTGAAAATATTTGATGTATTAAAGTTTACAAATAAAGATTTATATAGTCGAAAAAAGTCCGATAGAACCAATAGAAAGGTAACTATTTTGTCACATTTTTAATTAAATTTTGTTAAATAAATTAATTTTTTATACTATAAATATCTTATTTTTCCTTATAAATAAACACATTTGTATCCCATTTTAAATAAGATATACAAATTACCAAAACTTAGAAATAACAGTTCAAAAGTTCAACAAAAATCCAACACGCGTTTTTAAAAAGAAACATATAACCACGCACTAAACGACTGGTGTATTTACACCACTCAATAAGCGTGTCGGGTTTGCCGAACGGTTTCCGATGCAGTCGCTTTCTTTCGCATCTGTTATAGGTAATTTGTGACAATACCTTGTCTAAAGAAATACCACGCGAAACAAATACCATATGGAATCAGATTGGTTTAACATCGACATTACTATTTCTGAACAAGATATCGAAAGTGTGTAGGAAGAAAGGCCTGTTATTGCTTATTTAGAAGGATATTGCTGTTATATTGACAACACTGATATTGAACAAAATTCACTTATAAAAAACCTTACTAAATGCAGTTTTGGGTTTCCAAAAGATGAAATAAGTAATATAGTTTTATTTGAATATATAATTTTTAACAAAGTTTTGCAAAGCCACGAGGAGTTTCCCAAAATTCATAATAAAAAAATATTTTTATCAAAAATATCTTTGGATTACATTAGAAGTAATAACACCATTATTAAAATTTCCGCAAAGTGCTATTTATAATGCTGAGTTGTTGTAAAAATTGTTATAAATTCTATTAGAAATACACGTCTGAAAAACTACTGTTGTAAAAACATGATAGACTTGGAAAAGGAAATAAAAAAAACTTAGACAAACTTACAGCATAAATAAATACAATGACGATGGATATTGTGAGACGGGATATCAATTTGAAGTTTTTTAAATTTAATGTTTAATTGTTATTTATTACAAATTCGGTGCAATTAAAGTTTATGTCCATTATATACGTACAAAATGCAATCAAAGTTTAGGCCTCCAGTTGATGACGTCACGAATAAGCTGTCCGGCCTTGTTTTTGCGGTGGTTACGGTAAAAATAAAATTTTTGTTATTCGAAAATTATGAACATATCTCAGTAATGCAGAAACTGGTCCATTTCATATAAAATTTTACTTAAATCAAAGAAAAACACAATCTAAAATATAAAAATGCATAACCCTGCTGAAGGATATTATATAAAGTTAGTTAAAAACTGAGAAATTCCATTGTAGGTGTCAAAAAGTCTTTGATAATGCTGCTAGACCCACTTAAAAGCCATTAGTTAGTCCTTCAAGTTTCCATCAAGTAGGCAGGACATACGCTTTTTGAATATTCAATTCGGCGTTATTCTCCTTTTTTGTTTTTCTTTTTTTCTGTATTATGTCGCTTTTCAGCGAGAGTTTTCAAGGGAAGTTCTTATTAAAATTGTTGCGCTTTCTTTTAGCGAAACTTGGACTTACAATTAAAAGAATTAAAAATAACTGTTGTAGGATGTAAGAATTCTTGGTAATACTAATATAGAATGTTGATTTCTTGTTGTCTTTTTCTTTCAAAATTCTTTAATTATGCAGATAAATAATAATATAGAATATTAAATTGTGATAAAAAATAATTAGGCAATTAGGTCAATTGACACTTGTACATCACTTTAGTTTTTGTTAAATTCATTTTAAGACCCATTTTATTTCTGGTGAGCCATAATTTAGATTTTTTGATGGTAGATATTTAATTTTTTCTCCGAAAAAATATTTGTTTCGCTATAGATTTCGGTAGACCTTGATTTGATATGGTCGTAACCATGAATTTACAGTGAAAGTACTTATTATACCTAGTTTTCTTTTTTCTTTTGTCTTTTCACTTTTTTAGACCACCCGTAACTTCAGCTTAATTGGATCATCGATGACCTTTAAGCATAAACTACATACAACCCAGTCATTTGGTTTGGTTCGTCTCAGGTAATTGTGGGTGTCCCACTTCTATACTATTGACAATTGTTTCAAAAAGATTAAATGTCATCGATAGAGAAAATGCCGCCACCTATAAACATGCCAAGAAAATAATAGTATATTGTTTTATTAGGAGTAAAAATGATACTTTTTTTGACGAGACTGTACGTTTGACATTTAAGTCATTTTTACTCCGAATAGAACATGCTGTTTTTTTTTCAAACGCCACAAATAATTTTTAAATAATTTCAAACGTTCTAAATAATATAAAAATATTTAAATATCATACCTTGTATGTAATTATTATACAGGGTTGTTCACTACATACGACACGGAGTATTGTAGCTAAACGATGAGATTTTTACAAATTTTAAGTTTTGGGTTCGTTGAAGGACTATTAGAGCTACAATTTAAAAATATTTTTACAAGATACAGAGTGTCCCAAATAAATAAAAAATATTAAAGTTGTATTTTTTTAAATGGAACACCCTGTATATTATTACATTTTTAGTTTCTACGATTAAAATAAAGGTAAATTTGATTAAGGTTTATTATACTTAAACCTTACCGTTTTTGAAATATTTTCAATTTTGTGAAATTACAGTAAAAATTTTAAGGCTTCATTTCTCCAAGGGTATCAATGTTTTTAATACTAAATATTTACTGAAGTTTATTTATTGATCATTTATTGTGTTGCAATAATAAAAATAATACTACCTTATACAGAGTGTCTAAAAATTTATTTTAAATAATTATTAGCTTCAAACGGCAATAACTTCTTTAATTTAAATGGAATGCCCTGTATATTTTAGGAGAATCAGATGCACAATTAAATTGTCTATCAAATTGTATTATACCATTTTTTACCTATCCCTTCAAGTTTTCGTAGAAAATGCATTTTCTTATAATTTAGACCTCATTTATCAATATATCCATGGAATATTGACATTTTAGATTGTTTTTAAAGCAACAAATGTACAAAATGTACAGGCTAGTAATATTATCGTTTTCAGCAAGACGATAATATTACTAGCCCATTTGTATGCAAAAAGAAAACTATTTAAATCTTTATAAAAGAGTATACCTACCATTAATTAAATATAACACCATTATTTCCGCCCATATACTAGTTAATCACATACTTAATTGTGTTCGTTAATAAATTATTTTAAATAAATGTGGATTTGAGTCAGAAATCAATATAATAATAAGTTATCAAAATTAAAGTCTCTGTTGTTATAAATAAGTATTTATTAAAAAATGAAATATCATTTTAAGGTGTTACTTTTTATCACACTGTCTAATACCCATACAAAATTCAGTTTTTGAGTATTTGGAGCAATTATTATTAATCAACGCAAACAGTCAGTTAATGTAGTTTGAATACTGGAATCATATTAATTGATCCAACAGTTTTTTTATTTTTTAATGAAATAAACAAATTATATCGGCAATATTAGTATCTGTACTCTTTAGAAATTTGGTACATCTTTAAAAATAATCTAAAATGTCAATAGTCCATGGGTATATTGATAAATAAGTTCTAAATTACAAGAAAATGCATTTTCTACGGAAACTTAAAGAGATAGGTAAAAATGGTATAATATAATTTGATAGACAATTAAATTGTGCATCTGATTCTCGTATAATATAGAGGGTGTTCCATTTAAATTAAACAAGTTGTTGCCGTTTGAAGCTAATAATTATTTAAAATAAATTTTTAGGCACTCTGTATAAGGTAGTATTATTTTTATTATTGCAACAAAATAACTGATCAATAAATAAAGTTCAGTAAATATTTAGTATTAAAAACTTTGATACCCTTGGAGAAATGAAGCCTTAAAATTTTTACTGCAATTTCACAAAATTGAAAATATTTCAAAAACGGTCAGGTTTAAGTGTGATAAACCTTAATCAAATTTACCTTTATTTTGATCGTAGAAACTAAAAATGTAATAATATACAGGGTGTTCCATTTAAAAAAATACAACTTTGATATTTTTTATTTATTTGGGACACTCTGTATCTTGTAAAAATATTTTTAAATTGTAGCTCTAATAGTCCTGCAACGAACCCAAAACTTACAATTTGTAAAAATCTAATCGTTTAGCTACAATACTCCGTGTCGTATGTGGTGAACAACCCTGTATTTTCGTACTTTTATGCTTCGGCGTAAAAGTGCTTTACTTTTATGCCTAGGCGTTAAAATGACTTTTTTATATTGTCAATCACGTCGCAAAAATTAATACTTTTGTGACGTTTAAAAAAATGTTTTATTGAATGTCAGAGCATTCCAAGCCCACTCTGACGCCGTCATTTATTTTAGGCAACTGCAAAACACACGCAAAAAATATTTTAACAAAATTCTAAGCCATAGACCATTAGAAAGCTAGTTTGATAAACTTTTAAATTTTTCTTTTTGCTTTTTTTTCTAGTTTGTTTTAAACGCCACCGTATATACACTTTCACTCTTCCAAATCGCCGTAGAGTAAAATTATCGACCACAAAGTGTTTACCTGTGTGTTTTTTGTGTTTCTTTGTCGCCGATTTCGTGCAAATTGCCGATTTTAGAGCCACGGAAAGTAAAAGTTTAGGTGAGAGTTAAATCGTTATCCAACTTAGCCGATTATAAACAAAGAAATCGCGAAAATTTATAACGGTGTAGATAATGCGTTTAATGTCATTATCGTGCTGATGACCGCAATGTTGTGTTCGCAATTTTATTTTCCCACTTGTTACAGTAATTAATATTAATATCTTATTTAAAATAATGTTTATATACAGGGTTGTTCACCACATACGACACGGAGTATTGTAGCTAAACGATGAGATTTTTACAAATTGTAAGTTTTGGGTTCGTTGAAGGACTATTAGAGCTACAATTTAAAAATATTTTTACAAGATACTGAGGGTCCCAAATAAATAAAAAATATTATAGTTGTATTTTTTTAAATGGAACACCCTGTATATTATTCTATTTTTGGATTCTACGATTGAAATAAAGGTAAATTTGATTAAGGTTTATCACACTTAAACCTTACGGTTTTTGAAATATTTTCAATTTTATAAAATTGCAGTAAAAAATTTAAGGCTTTATTTCCCCAAGGGTATCAAAGTTTTTAATACTAAATATTTACTGAAGATTATTTATTGATCAGATATTGTGTTGCAATAATAAAAATTTTACTACCTTATACAGAGTGTCCAAAAATGTATATTAAGTAATTACTAGCTTTAAACGGCAATAATTTGTTTAATTTAAACGGAACACCCTATATATTTTACGTGAATCAGATGCACAATGTAATGGTCTATCATATTGTATTGTTCCATTTTTTACCCTTGGTACTTCTGATGTCGAGGATGGAGAGCTGGCCTCTGTGGAGCCGTCTCAGATACTGGCTTTTCTTAAAGCCCTGAGACTGTATGATGAGTTATAACTCGTTATAACTCAAGAAAGGGGAACACACAATAGATCTATAAGGTCGCGGTGATTAACTCCCCTCCTAAACATTCTACTACATTCTACAACATGTACAAAAAGCATATTTGTTGCACTCAGCATGATTGCATGTTGCAAAACTCAACAACATATAAATATATTACAAAAACTGTTTTATAATCAAAAAATAAACAAAACTGTTTTATAATCATCTGCTGATGATGCTAACATGGTTAGCGAAACGCGCGTCCAGTGTAAAAGTAAAAGTGTTTTGGTGTATTGTGGTGATTTAGTGTTTTTATTTTGCTGTTTAACACCAAAGGTTCCAACCCTCAACTGTAATTAACTCGTAAACGAGCTAATAAAAAATATCTAAAGTTATTCTTTTGAATGTCGGTTTTAGTGCTCTTCAATAAACCTAAATAGAATTATTCTCTAAAATAATTAGGGAAGTCAATAATCGACCCCATTAAAATTTACATGGGATTTCCTATGTCCCGTCCGACGATGCAACACCCGGTATAATGTAAAATAATGAAGGGAGGCTACACCACAATTGAAAGTGGTTGAATACTCTGGAAATGATGATGTTTTGTTATAACGATGGTTTAAAATATAAAAAATCTTACAAAATAATACTACTAATAAATAGTTGTTTATATTTTTTAATGCTAGTTGGTAATTTTAAAAACTCGCAACAGAAATAGTATGTGAAACGCAATTTTTTACGTATTATACGCACTTCTCCAATCGCTAAAATATCTATCATTCGAATTATTGCAACAATATGACTGGATTTAATTAATCTCCTTGTGTAAACATTTTCTAGTATCGTATAAAATGTGGTCAAAAGTAGAATGTGCAGCGAACAGATGCATTTCAAGTGCATTTCACTCTCGAATGAATACATTAAACCAGAGAGATTTTACGATTCTAATAAGAGACATATCACAATCATTTTTTTTCTCTAATAATTTCTTTTTTCAATCACTTCGATTTGCTCGAGAAATTTTATTTATTTACGGGGAATACACTGAAAGTTTTCAATATACGGTTGTCTAATTATGGTTGTCACTTTGGTCCTCTTCTGATCAAATTGTAACTTGGAGAGTGAAACCCTCCATAGAGGTTCTTGCTAATGCTTTCGAGGGAAGAATTTTAGGGCATATGTTCATAGGAACTTTTTGTTTTATTTTTATCTGTAGAATCATCCACTGAAGTTAGATACACTATACAGGGTTGTTCACCACATACGACACGGAGTATTGTAGCTAAACGATGAGATTTTTACAAATTGTAAGTTTGGGGTTCGTTGAAGGACTATTAGAGCTACAATTTAAAAATATTTTTACAAGATACAGAGTGTCCCAAATAAGTAAAAAATATCAAAGTTGTATTTTTTTAAATGGAACACCCTGTATATTATTAAATTTTTAGTTTCTACGATTAAAATAAAGGTAAATTTGATTAAGGTTTATTATACTTAAACCTTACCGTTTTTGAAATATTTTCAATTTTGTGAAATTGCAGTAAAAATTTTAAAGCTTCATTTCTCCAAGGGTATCAATGTTTTTAATACTAAATATTTAATGAAGTTTATTTATTGATCGGTTATTGTGTTGCAATAATAAAAATAATACTACCTTATACAGAGTGTCTAAAAATTTATTTTAAATAATCATTAGCTTCAAACGGCAATAACTTTTTTAATTTAAATGGAATGCCCTGTATATTTTAGGAGAATCAAATTCACAATTAAATTGTCTATCAAATTGTATTATACCATTTTTTACCTATCCCTTCAAGTTTTTGTAGAAAATGCATTTTCTTATAATTTAGACCTCATTTATCAGTATATCCATGGAATATTGACATTTTAGATTGTTTTTAAAGCAACAAATGTACAAAATGTACAGACTAGTAATAATATAGTTTTTAGCAAAACGATAATATTACTAGCCCATTTGTATGCAAAAAGAAAACTATTTAAATCTTTATAAAAGAGTATACCATTAATTAAATATAACACCATTATTTCCCCCCATATACTAATTAATGACATACTTAATTGTGTTTGTTAATAAATTATTATAAATAAAGTCTTTGTTGTTATAAATAAGTATTTATTAAAAAATGAAATATCATTTTTAAGGTGTTACTTTTTATCACACTGTCTAATGCCCATACAAAATTCAGTTTTTTAGTATTTGGAGCAATTATTATTAATCAATGCAAACAGTCAGTTAATGTAGTTTGAATACTGGAATCATATTAATTGGTCCTCTTTAACAAATATTTAAACAGTTTTTTTTTTATTTTTTAATGAAATAAACGAATAATATCGACAATATTAGTATCTATACTCTTTAAAAATTTGGTAAATCTTTAAAAATAATCTAAAATGTCAATAGTCCATGGGTATATTGATAAATAAGTTCCAAATTACAAGTAAATGTATTTTCTACGGAAACTTAAAGGGATAGGTAAAAAATGGTATAATATAATTTGATAGACAATTAAATTGTGCATCTGATTCTCGTAAAATATACAGGGTGTTCCATTTAAATTAAACAAGTTATTGCCGTTTGAAGCTAATAATTATTTAAAATAAATTTTTAGACACTCTGTATAAGGTAATATTATTTTTATTATTGCAACACAATAACTGATCAGTAAATAAACTTCAGTAAATATTTAGTATTAAAAACTTTGATACCCTTGGAGAAATGAAGCCTTAAAATTTTACTGCAATTTCACAAAATTGAAAATATTTCAAAAACGGTAAGGTTTAAGTATAATAAATCTTAATCAAATTTACCTTTATTTTAATCGTAGAAACTAAAAATGTAATAATATACAGGGTGTTCCATTTAAAAAAATACAACTTTGATATTTTTTATTTATTTGGGACACTCTGTATCTTGTAAAAATATTTTTAAATTGTAGCTCTAATAGTCCTTCATCGAACCCAAAACTTACAATTTGTAAAAATCTAATCGTTTAGCTACAATACTCCGTGTCGTATGTGGTGAACAACCCTGTATTTTTGACACCCTGTATATTAAAATTCAGCATGGATTCAATTCATTGGAATTGACAACAAAGATTTCTCTATAGTGTTCTATCCCTTGAAAATTCCATATTTACTAATTTTATTTAGTAAAATATGTAGAATTATTTACTAAAAAAAAACAAGAAAAAGTTATTATAAAAAAAAACAAGCGGTTTTTGCTCTGATTTGAACCAGCGTTGCATTTCCAACCCTTCTGTTAACAGTTGGCTTGAAACAAAACCACTATTAAATCGAAAACAATAATTTCCAGGTCGTATTTGCATATATGAAAATAATTTTCACACCCAGTCGATCAACAATGAGCAAAAATGACGTTGATTGTAACGCGGCTGTACAATAGAATCTTTCTTTTTTCAGTGTGATGTGCGAACCACAATGTATACTGCGTAATATATTGTATAATGCTGTTGTTTAATGTACCAGGTGTAAAATATATGCATATTATCGTGCATTCAAAACGATTAGTATAAATGTATAAAAAAAATCATTATAATAGTTTTTTCTATAAAAGATCGTAGCTCAATCAATCAAAAGCGCGATATTACCCTAGCGCTTTATTCAGGGAACGCTGGCCGCCTCATTAATTTAAGTATAGATAAATCATATAATATACGATAATATTATAAATATATCTTTTTATTATTTCAACAACGATTTTTTTGTCTGCCCTTTTGCATACGGCTTTTTAAATTAATTAACAATAAACATGACATTCCACCAACCGACATGCATGTATGCGATGATTTTCTTCTGTCAAAATTCTATGCCTCTTTCGCGTTGTCTGCCGGCATTTCAGCCACGAGAAAAATGTCTGTCAACAATTTTACACGTTTCTTAATAATAAATAAAAGTTATTTGGCAATTATAACTCGTGTACCTTATAATATTTTTAGTGTCAAAATTTCACCCTTTCGATTGGCCGCTCCCGCTTTAAGCCCCGTGATCGCGCTGGCAGACATGACTATTTCACAATGGCTACACAAAAAGATACTTCACACAAAAAATTAGCCATGTAACGATGATAAGGGTTTTTATGTAGCCAGCTCTCGGTCTATAACTTTACTGAAATTGAGTTTTTATTAACAAAATGAGTTTTTTACCTGAATTTGGTTGGTTTCGTAGTCAGCTGCCGGCAAGTTATGACCATCACCTCGTTTACCAAACCTATAAAAATGCAAAACAAAAAAAAATACATTAAATAAGTCACTTACTATCCATATACAGGTTGTTAACTGGACAGTTACTTATAAGGGAACAGAATGACAACACTGCCTATTGAGAACGCATGCACTTTTAAGGTTGTCGCCCACTAGACCGCAGCGCGACGCGGCGCGGCGCCATGTGGAAATTTCTTTTGTCTGCTTGCCATGTATTTAAATGGACGAACGCACATCAGAGCGCGCAGCGCAGAAGCGCGCCGCGGAATTTCCGTCAAGAAGTCGGGAGACTTCTCTAGCAACTTTTTTCCGTCTCCCGCGTTTTGGCGCGTTGCAGTGTGCGTACTCACATGGGAAATAATTTTGCATTCGAGTCTTTTCAGTTGGCTTTTTGACTAGGAACTAGTGATACGTATCAATGGTAGAATTGTATTTTTAAAGGTAAATAGTATGGACCAAATATGCAGGACATTTTTTTTTGGCCGGATAAAAATGTTTTTGAAAACGTTTATAAAGTTTTTTCAGTTCATTCTTTTTATAAAATTACGATGTTTCCTGTAATTATATCGATCTCCTTTATCGATTAGATATTATTAAAACTATACCGGGTGTTTCTCAAAAGTGGTCCACCTCTATAACTTCTTTATTTTTTCAGATCAAAAAGGAGATTTGGTAGGTTAGAATTTAACATAAATCAGGATAGATTGACGTATTCAATTATTTTATTCGATAGAAAATGACACTCTGAATAGAATGATATATCATATGTCAACTTTTGACATTTTCGCATAATATGGTTCGTTTGAAATTGTATAGTCTATAAAATGAATAACTTTGAATTTTCACCGTTATTTCTTACCAACACGGCAAATATAAAATCCATCTGTCAAAAAAGTTACTGATATTCTTTAAATTGAATGCCTGAACGAATCAGATAGGTAACTCTTTTTATTTTCGTGAAATAGAAAAGGAAAATAATAAAACAAGTGATAGTTCTTCCTCTTCTACCAAAAATCAACACGAAATGTCATAATTGTCAAAAGTAAAATGTCATCAGCTTTTGACATTTCTAAATATCAGACCAATGCCGTCTCTAATAGAACAGCCTCGCAGCGGGATTTATGACGTCACGCTAGTTAGATACTATGGATTAATAAATATGTGTTAGAATACATGGAAAACATAACTATTCCTCGTATTTTTTGTTTGTATTTTAAAATCAATGTTTGTTTTTCAAATACAAACCAAAAATACGAGGAATAATTATGTTTTCCATGTATTCTAAAACATATTTATTAATCCGTAGTATCTAACTAGCGTGACGTCATAAATCTCGCTGAGAGGCTGTTCTATTAGAGACGGCATTGCGTCAGCATGGCCGCAAGTTGCTAACCTAATAAAATAAACACTAAAAAAGCCAGCGGGAACTGTCAAATTCAAAGTTATTCGTTTTACGGACTATAACATGTGGTTCATGACGACAATTTGACTCGAAATACCAAGTGTGTGGTATCAAATTATTCGTAAAAAATGCTTTTTCCAAATCTGCTAATGACCAACCCTTGTTCCGTTTCAAAAAATTGAGATATGATTAAAGAAACAATTAGGGCATCTTTTAACCGGTCAGGACAAGACACGAAAAACATTAGACGATCAATTCTATTTTTCCAAGGCTTCTTGATTAAAAATTAGTGTTTTTAACACAGCCATGGCACTTTAGATTGAAATTTAAAGTACGATTTTTTAAAGCGAAAACGTCAAAAGCTACCATATGATATGTTATAAAAAATATGATATGTCTGAAAAATAAAAAAGTTATAGAGGTGAACCACTTTTCAGAAACAACTAGTATAAGCATTGGTTTTTTATTACATATTTCTTATATTTGATCCAGTCTGAAGATTTGTTAAAAAAATACAAAGTCTATACAGGAAATGTCAAACAAAATTATACGTCATGAATGTCAAATGCATACCTTTCTGGTAACCTGATAACTACTATATTATTTTTATATATAAAGCTCTTCTTTAGACGAATTTATAAAATTGTTTGGTTTTTCCTATATACATTTCCACTAAATCGGAGGTCATTGCAAAAATAGTATTTGTTTGGTTATGGGACGTTTGATTAAAAGAAAATGTATAAAAGTAGGCAACGCTGTGCCGGTCAAGCTTAATCACGTGATTAAAAGTTTATTTGGCATGAACTGTAGCTGACATCTTTTGACTTTTGACTTTTTTTATAAATATTGCTCAAATTGACCTCAGATTACATGGATTCTTCATGCGCTCACCTCGGTCTGGACTTATGAGCATACAGGTCGTCCAGTTGTTGCAACCTCAGCATTTGTAGCGCTCTCTGTACTTTCTGGCCAATTTCAGCAGGCATAGATACACTCCTCAAGCTAGTTCACATGAAATATCATTAGGAAACATTTCTAAAAATACTCTACTACTATTTTATAAAAAAAAGATTCGGCGATTTCTCTATTGAATAAATACTGTCTATTGACGTGTCGTATGTTGGCTTCAAGGTCTCTATTGAAAAACATTTCTATTTATTAAATGGTCTAAGATTTTTTTTAATAATTATCATTTTCAAAGTAAATAAAATTTAAGAACAAAGAAAATATAACCAAAAATTCCGTATTTGAAATTTGAATGTCGCGTCCATTTTAAAGAATATTTTAAGCTTTTGTTATAATATAATAAAATGAAACGTTATTTTTACTCTTGGCAAATACAACTTCATTTGCTTTGTGTAAAATTGTCGTACACAAATATACAAAATAACTATGTTACTCGGATGTTTGTTATATATTTTTTCCTTCAAAGTCCCACAATATAAATTCTTCTGTCCGTTTTTCAGAGTCAACTTGTTTAAACAAACAACAATATAAATTTAATATAGCTTTAAGCTAGCTTCGGCACTGGAATTCAAATTAAACTCATTTAATTTGTTGGAGAATTCAAGAAAAATGGCACTCGTTAGTTCGTACTTCTTTTTTTAATGTGCCTTTTGAAATTTAAACTTTATAATATTTAACCAACAACAAGAAAATGTATCAAAAGCTTTTTTGTATTAGTAAAGCACAGGAATTTTAAAATCTCTTATATTTAGAGCCCGATTTAGGATTAATACCAATTATTCATAAAATATACAAGGATATTTAACGCTTATATACGGGTTTGAGCCGATTTTTAATAGTTTTGGACTATTGGTAGTGTGTTCAGCTTCCAAGTGTAAACGCCGCAAGGACAAGAAAGAGCAGGGAATTACGTTTTATAGCTAAAAAACAGTCCACTCTGCCTTTTTAGCGTTTTCTTATTGTATTTGATAATTATTTTTGTGATTATTATTATGTGCTACACGTCGATACTAGTTTTGTGCCTTTTGTTAACATTTTTTTTGCTCGCTATCACAAGCAGTATACACCATAGGCGTAGTCAAAACATTTATCGAAAATATAAATATCTCTTCGAGCAGCTAAGTTATGAAAAATATATGCCACGGCACTGTTTAAATATGCGCCCCTGTAAATATGTGCCACGGCAGCTGTCAAAAATCACATGTACCTAGGTCTGGCGATTGAGGAGTACAACTGGTCGAGCTTCATGAGTTCCCTGTACATATTCTCGTCTCTAGATGGAGCCGCCTTGCTCACGTTGGTGCTCATTAGGGCAAGGGACAATCCGAAAAACAACCATTTTAGTGTAGACCACCACATTTTTTAGGGATTTTCTTCTTTTGTTTAGTTGAGCGAAGTGGAAACAAAGTCTTTGATTCTGAAAAAAAATAGAAAAAAATAATTTTATATACGTAGTTACATATAATACAGGAGATATTTTAATTTAACTCAAAAGTTATTTGGGTCATAAATGACCTAAATACAAAATATTTTCATGGTGTCTGTCTGTCTGTCAGTCTGTCTGCCGTCTGTAACACGATAACTCAAAAACCGCTGAACCGATTTTAACCAAATTTGGCACAAAAATACTGTGGCACCCGAGAATCTGGCCGTTAGTTTTTGGTGGGGGTGGGGGGTTGGTAAGGGGGTATGAGAGGGGGTTAAAAATTTTAAAAAATCGTCACTCCAAAATTACAGTAGCTAGAAAAACGCGGTTTTCAAATTAAGATTAGCAATAATATTTGCAACAAAATTTGTAATAACATCAAAATCAGTCAAAGTCGCAGTTTTCGAGATATGAACATATTTTAGTATGGGCGGCTATACGTGCCTCCCGGCGCCAATTTTTTCATTATGTACAGTTCGTCTGCTGGATCTGTGTCTATGAAAGGAATGCGGACAAAAAACATTTAAATAAACAGCAATATATTTTATACGTCGACTTGACGAGTACGACACCGCAAATCGCTCCGCCCACTCATTTTATTGGCCACTTGCAAATTTGTCCAATTTTTATTGATGGGACGCGTCGTCTCATTTTTTACGAAAAACATCGAGAGAATATCGTTTCCCCTCTCACGGATACTCCGTAGCCACAGAACGGACAGACGTACTGTAACGAGCACTTTGTTTACTCATTTGTTTCGTCGAACTGCTTGAATTCATTTTTACTTTTAATCAAATCGGTCGGTGTGAGAAACTATTGTAGTGTAACAACCCAAATTCGTCAACAAAGTTGAAGTTCGAATTCTTTTTCGCTTGTTTTTTACTACCCGAAACAGCGTTACATCACACAACCCTCGTACCTGAGTACAGGGCCGGCGCCGGAAGGGGCCACGACGGCAACTAAAATATTTAAAAACAGTAACGAATGACCAGATCAATAATTAAACGGTACTATAAATTTCCACATTAAAATATTACCAATTATCACACACCACATCACATAGGGAAGAATATCTGACTAAACATTATAAACACTACTATATCCTAGACGTATCCTATTATAGTTTACTGAAATTATGCTCAAAAAATCCTTTGCATGAAAGCTTTGGGATAGTTTTAATTTCTTCCGTTCTATATGTTTTTTGGGTGCCCTATTTGAAACTGGGATTTGCGAATTCATTTTCGTGGAAAAATCTTAAACAAAATAAAATAAAAAAAATATAAATCTGATTTGTTCGTAGTATTTTACTTATAATTCAAAAGCTATCAACTTTTTGTAAATAACATTTCTTTCTATAATTCTTGTTTTTATAAATTTTCTCTAAACAAACTGTTTTGGGTCAAGAGCCAGCAAAATTGGCAGTTTTAGACTGACTGCTCAAAATCGCACTTTTTCTACTACCCTTTTATTTGTTATTAATGGCTTGGTTTGGTAAATATTGGAGGTAAATATTCATTCGCAAGAAGCTGAAGAGGATCTCGATATCCTTATTATCCAAAAAAAAAGCTCTCTTATATGTTTGCCTCATTAGTTAAATTAATTTATATAGTAGTGGGAAAATATATCAATTTTTTGGTGGTTTTGAGATTCCCAATTGAATATGTAATAATACACGGAAAATGGTAGCAGAATCGTAGAATTTTCTCATTAGAGCAAGACAAAGGAATGCATCTCAAACACTGGCTGAACCTCATTTTGAAGCTGACAAAACTGTATCTGATCATAAACTGATTCTGCACGAAATAATTGATTGTGAAAAAGAAAAGAAAATTTTCTTAAATTCATATAGAAAAATAATGCAACTGCTTGAAACTAAATACTAATATTTCCAAGGATCACTTATACCAGAACGAGACTACCGAAGTTGGAATTCTATTTCTCATAACTCCATATACCGGGTGCGTCTCAAAAGTGGCTCACCCCTCTAACTTATTTATTTTTTCAGAAAAAAAACGAAATTTGGTATGTTAGTAAATGACAAATTAGGATTAATTGACGCATTTAATTCTTTTTGGTCACTTCTTCTTTCACCGGAAATTACTACAACTTTTTTAAATGGCACCCTCGGTATATTTCTACTTTATGACATATGTCATCTTTTGATATTTTCGATTAAAAATACGATTTTGGCATATTTTGGACCGGCCAGGACAAGACACGAAAAACATTAGACAATCAAATTTATTTTTCCAAGGCTCGATCCTTGTTTAAAAATTAGTGTTTTTAACAGAGCCATGGCACTCTACATTGAAATTTAAGGGTTGAGGTAATTTCGAGACGCACCCGGTATACAAAAAACAACAACCGCAGACTAAGATTGAAAGAAGAGTAGAATTTTGAAGTATCTTTAAGTGAAAATTTATTATTAAAGTAGCATAAATATGCTTAGTTGTAGTTAAAGGATAGTATTGAAAAAAAGAGAATTATAATAACTATTGTGAGGAGGGGGGCGCCAGATAGGGTACTCGCCCGGTCTCAATATTCTGCCTGAGTGTTTTATAGTCTCAATAACTGCACTAGCAAAAAATTAAAATACTTAAATATTATGACAAAACCACGATTTCAATATTATTTTAACGTGATCAACAAAGTAGAGATCAAAAGTACCAAGCTTATAATATACCCTTCCGCGTCTCTTAGCAATGTGCACAATTTCTCGGTTTATTTCATACGTTTGGCAACGTTTTTACTGTTCTCTCTTTGTTCAGCACATTATAAACACTTTGTACTCTTCTTGCATACGGAAATCTCGACCCAAGACTAACCTTTGCCAGCCCTCAGTATCACTCTACGTTTAATTATTTCTCTGAGCCCATCATACACCGTGATTACGGGACTACATTGTCCGTTATAGAGTTCCAGGTCCATTTTCAATTGTTTTTTTCGCTGTTATTCCCCGAACGACGCGTTCGTTTGTTTTACGAGTCGAGGTTATTAATCATAGGGGGCGGTAAAAAATTTAGAGAGCGTAAGTACAGAGGGAGAGAGGGAACACATTGGCGTGCGACCAGGAATTTTCATTATTGGAAAAACCGACATCAATGTCGAAAGGGGTGGGGGGATGATAACGGGAGTTAAAAAAACGCTTTTTTTTCTTCTCTCATTAACTTGCCCCTGGATCTCGATTTACCACGAAAAAAACATATAAATCAATCGTGACGAGGGTTTTTCTTTAATTTATCGAAATACCTAATCAAAAATTACTTTATTGATTCGATATATTTTTTGCGGTGGCAAACCTTTGACTATGTGTCACACCTAGACACGACTATTTAATCGAAAAATTGTAACCAACATAAGACCTATTGTGACGTCACGTCAGGGCGTCTTGTCTTGTGACATCACGTCACGTCAGTTAGACAAATCGGCTTAAAAAATCGGTTTTATGAAGGATTTATCGATGCCATTTTGCCGAAACTGTGATACTGTTGTAATGGGGTTTTAAATGCCTGTTAGTTACTAGTAAATTTAAGTATACAGGATCGGTCATAAAGTTGTGGCACATCAAACTTTATTTTTTTTAATGAAACTCCCTGTATATTATTGCATATTTCAATTCTTCCTTCAATTTTAAGCAACAATCGTAGTACACAATGTACAGTGTGTCCCATTTTGGTTGAAATCATAGGGAATCTCCGTTATTAGTGAAGATAGAAGGGTGCGGTTTGCACAAACCTTTTTTTCTAAAAACCACTTTTTCGTCAAACGGAAGATGCTGCAAACAAAATTTTCATAGTCCTCTTCATTTCTGAGCTACAGGGTCTTTTCGAAAATTTTGCAATTTGGGACACCCCCTGTATCTCTGTTATTGTTAAAGGTATCGAGAAGACGAAAACTGCTTATTGTAGAACTTTTTACGTAGAATACAGTGTCGTAGTCTGTTTTTTTACCAAAAAAATATTTTTGAAAATATGAACTAAAGTTATGTTTTTTCAAATGGAACACCCTGTATATTTATAAATCATATGATGTGTCTTGCTATGAGCTTCTCAGAAATATATATCACTCTATATTTATTTTCACTATTTACTGCAATATTTAAAATATATCATTTTCTGATTAGTGGGCCGTGATAAATAACAAAAAATCAAAATGGTATTTACTAAAATAGTCATACACATATTAAAATTTATTTGGGATTGATATATTTTACTTTTGAAATAACTGTTACCACTGAAACTGTGAATATATTTTTCTTTTTTTTTATAACGGGATGGGTTTGCAAATATCTAAATCTTGAATTATTAAAGCATTTTTCAGGCGTTCGACATTGTTGTAGTGCCTACGATATATTTCGTATTTCAAAAATTCCCAAAATCAGAAATCGAGAACGGCGAAATCCGGGAATCGAGGAGGCTATCAATATGCGTTCATTGGTTCCAATTTAATGATTTGAAAAATAATAATTTAACAGTATTCTAATATTTCCATAGTTATGAGGGGAATGTTCCCCATCTTGCTGAAAGTATATTTCACGTAAATTAGCTAAAGGAATATCTAAAATTTCCGATACGATAGATTATTCTTACGTATACACATATTCCACGATTTATAAATAGCGGTAGAGAGTTAAGTTTCCCTAATATATAAAGAATTTATTAGCGGCTCCCAAAATAAAACAAGAGACAGATGCAGTATACTTTTAATAATTCTTTAGTTTCTTTTATTATCAATCATGGCCTACTAATAAATATGATCTTTTAATAAAAACTTTTAAATATTGCAGTAAATAGTGAAAATAAAAATAGAGTGATATATATTTTTAAGAAGCTTATGGCAAGACAGATCATATGATTTATAAATATACAGGATGTTCTATTTAAAAAAACATAACTTTAGTTCATATTTTCAAAAATATTTTTTTTTAGAAAAACAGACTACGCCACTGTATTCTACGTAAAAAGTTCTACAATAAACAATTTTCACCTTCTCGATAGCTTTAACAATAACAGAGATACAGGAGGTGTCCCAAATTGCAAAACTTCAAAAAGACCCTGTAGCTCGGAAACGAAGAGGGCTATGAAAATTTTGTTTACGGCATCTTCCGTTTGACAAGAAAGTGAGACAGGTATGTGCAAACCGCACCCTTCTATCTCCACTAATAACGGAGATACCGTATGATTTCAACCAAAATGGGACACCCTGTACATAAAATGAAGAATTGAAATGTTTTTCAATTGTGATTTTCACAATCAAAAATTGAAAAAAAAAATCCAAAAAATTTTTAAAAAAAATTTCGAATTTTCAAAAAAAAATGTTTTCTGTGTTTCTGGGGTTGAACTATATACTACCACTTAAATTCTTGCACTTATTTCTGGGACACCTTGTATTTCTTCACCTTGAATTTCAAAATGGACTCATGACGCTCAGGTGTTTCTGACTCTACCAGCCACCTTTGTCTCTCACGTTGTGCTATTAACCTGGCATCATGTTGCTCAGGTGTTTCTGTTGCTAACTGTTCTCTTCGTTTCTGTAGTCGACTATAGGTTTCATTTTCACTTTCTTTTGCACGTTTCGTTCTATACTTTTCTTTCGCCTTGTCGAGCCTTCTTTTTCGTTGTGTAGCAGTTTCGTTTTTATTTTTGTTTGTTTTTTTTATTTATTGTTTCCATGTTGTTCTCACGAGTAATAAGAGGCGCCCAATCTTGAGGGGAAAACGCTTGCGACATTACATTTTTAGCCACCCTAATGCCATACAGTCCTCAGCACGTTTTAACCTATTACCTTAACTTGGGTGGTAAAGCTACCACTAACTACGTAGGTACATCTAATCACCTATTTTTTTTATCTGTCCTTCTAACGTCACACAATCTTGGACACAACTGTTCTGGACACGACTACTCATGCCCACACCTAATACGCCATTTTGTAACGACGTCCATCTTGGATTTTAAATTTTGTCATAATCACAGTATTCTACTAGTGTAGCCCTTTCATTTGATACCCATATTGAGAGGGTTGTGGAAAAATATGAAATCCGCCATTTTGTACCGGCGGCCATCTTAGATTTACAATGTTATTGATATTACTATATGGTATTGTCATCGGAACTAAAGGTGTGTACCAAATTTCAGATCAATCTGACAACAGGAAGGTACTTAAATTTCAATTTCTAATTTTGACCCAAATAAACAAACAAATAAATAAATACCGTACGGGTCGAGCTAAATAAAACCGTTTAAAAATACAAATTTTCCATAGCAAAAAAGTTACAGCGATTTGTTAAAAATGCACATTTTTGAAAAACACCCCGTAACTCCGAAACGGTAACAGTTATCACAACATTGAAACAGAGTTATCAAACGCTGTTTCCCTTTAAAAGCGTCCAATTTGTCCCACCCTGTACATAATAAGTTCTTCGCTTTTCTACAATCTTTAATTAGCATCATTTTATATATATATTCAAGGTGTAAACGATACCAACGATAACACAAATTACATAAAAAAAACAAAATATTACGGGTGTTTATTTAAAATTAGTGGAGGTAGGGGCAACGAGGGCAGCAATTGATGTGTTTTTAGGGGAAGGCGGGGTGACTCGGCACGATTAAAAGTAAAGGACCGAAAATTAAACGAAACTCAGGCAATGGGAGCGTTTAAACTGATTTGTTGCGAGTAGTAAAATGTAATTGCTTGATATTAGCCGTCGAGATAAAGTATTTTCGCTGTTTAGAATCGCCATCTTTACAGAAACGGCAATTTCGGATGGGATTAAATAGAATACGTTTAATTTATGAAAGAAATAAAATCGAAATAGCTAAACAAAACCACTTGAGAATCGTTTGTAAAAGAGATAATACCGAGCATTAATTTAATTTCAGATTTTCTGCTATAATTTTGTTTATTTAAGTATATGTTATATTGTTGCGATTTATTATGTTTTTATACGCTCAGTGATTTAGGATGGGTCAAAAAATTGAATAGCTAATCAAAAACGCTCAGCCATTGGCCGTGGAAGTCGCCGGACCTAGTGCCATAGTGGTCCTCTTTGCGGAAGAATAAAGGTTACCTTATTTTTAAATTGCCACTAGATTCTAGGGTATATTTCTAATCCCCTATTGAGTTAATGAATCTAACGAGAAACAATCTTGGAAATGGTCCTGTTTGTCCATAACAGAAAACGGTAGACACCTCGATCCCATTCTGTAGCAAAAATCCATTTTGGATTTTGCTATGTAATTTCATTGTTATTAAACATAGTTTAAATCCTTTCATGTTGTTAAATATAATTTAAACCTTGTTATGCGCCTAACGATCTTTGGACTATTCAGATTCTATTACCTGTTTGATAAAAGCTGCGGCAGTGGCCTAGAGAGGGCAGTTATAAATATACAGTTGGCGCTAAAATTCAAAATAAATTTTAGTTCAAAATTTTGTAAATAGTTTAATAAGTCTTTTATCGTTATTAATCTTGTTAATTAGTGTTAAATATGCTATGTTTTGAAATAAATGTGACTTTCTATCCAACGGAATAGAAAATAAAACGTAACATTATTAAAATACAAATTTTGTGATTATACATGTATATTAGATGGGTCAAAAATCAATAATAATACTTTTGAAAAGGTTGGTAGATACCTCGTAAAAAGTTCTCCAAAAAGTTAAAAATAAATGTTTTGAATAAACAACTTTATTTTTTTTTAGGTCATGATTCTTTCGGCGTTCGATTGAAACGAAGTAGTCACACTATTTTCTAAATTTGGGATATTTGCAGAAGTGTTTTAGCATTTTTTGTCAAATGAATAAAGTATTACAGCTAGCATAGTTAATGAATTCCTTTTTTATTTTAGTCTAATATGCCCAAAAGCTATTCTGCCTAGTACTAAAATATTTCTGAATTAGAAGTTCAAAATACCTAATTGTTATTATTATTTTCTAGTTTTCAGTGCACATAAGATAAAACCGATAACTTAAAAGTTTTTTTACCGATTTTTATTTTCCAGTTTTAGTATTTAACGGAAATGCCTACCGCATATTCCTCATTCTATTTAATTCATTTAGTGCATCATTATTACATGGTTTTTACCTGATAATTTATTACAATCTGACGCTCACAACTCCTGTCTGTCGCGTTCTGATGCTAGCCTAGACTCATGACGCTCAGGTGTTTCTGACGTTAACAAATCTTTGTCTCTGTCTCTCTGTGATGTTCAGCCTAGAGCTCATGACGCTCAGGTGTTTCTGCCGCTAACAACTCTCTCTGTCTATCACGTTGTGATGCTAGCCTGGACTCATGACGCTCAGGTGTTTCTGACTCTACCAGCTGCCTTTGTCTCTCACGTTGTGCTGTATTATTAACCTGGCATCATGTTGCTCAGGTGTTTCTGTTGCTAAATCGACTCTCTCGTTTCTGTAGTCGACTATAGGTTTCATTTTCACTTTCTTTTGCATGCTCTGTTCTATACTTTTCTTCTGCCTTGTCGAGCCTTTGTTTTTCGTTGTGTAGCAGTTTCTGTTTTTATTTTGTTTTTTTTTATTTATTGTTTCCATGTTGTTCTCCACGAGTAATGGACATTTTAACGGTCGACCCCCCATAATCAAAGTCCAGAGCGCTACAATATACAACAAGAGGTACAGTCCTCAGCACGTTTTAACCTATTACCTTAACTTGGGTGGTAAAGCTACTGCTAACTACGTAGGTACATCTAATCACCTTTTTTTTATCTGTCCTTCTAACGTCACACAATCTTGGGATTACACAACTGTTCTGGACACGACTACTCATGCCCTCACCTAATACGCCATTTTGTAACGACGTCCATCTTGGATTTTAAATTTTGTCATAATCACAGTATTCTACTAGTGTAGCCTTTTCATTTGATACCCATATTGAGGGGGTTGTGGAAAAATATGAAATCCGCCATTTTGTACCGGCGGCCATCTTAGATGTCGAATTTTTATTGATAGGACGCGTCGTCTAATTTTTTACGAAAAACATCGAGAGAATATCGTTTCCCCTCTCACGGATACCCCGTAGCTACAGAACGGACAGACGTACTGTATAGTGGCGGTAAAGTATCAATACAGGCCAACTTTATTCAGTACAGGGCCTGTACTACAGGCTAGACTTTATTCAAACACGTATCGTCGCTGTACCAAAAGAATACAGGCTGCCTTTATCGACTAAAGATTTTAATATAGGCTCGATAGAGGTTCTATACTGTTTGGTTATACGGGCTCCCTATTAAAATTAATTTTTTTGAGGTGTCTATCAATCTTTTTTTCAGAGAACAAATAAAAATTCCATCAAATTGTCTTTAGAATTTGTTACCATGTCTTGGAAAATATTTTGTAAACATGTTTCCCTCTGTATAGACTCTCTACCCTTTGAGTTTACTAATAGTTAAAGTTTGTCGGTTCCACTGACATACTTTTGGGGTAGATATATTCTTCAAACACCATCTTATTGTAATGAAACTTATTATACATGCAAGGCATCGTGTATAATTTACATCCCTTTTATAATATTATACATTATACTCTCTATATCACCCCCTTCTTTGTCAAATATGTTACCACAGCTCGAGCTTTTCATATTCAACGCTTTATGTAGTAATATGGAATATTCCTAAGGCATACAATACACATAGACACCCATATATGTGCGTAATTAGTATTGAATGTGTAATATTGGCACGCATCGAAGATCAAAGAAGACCATAACCAAAAACTATCTGCTGAATATCGCCCATGTAATTTTCGTATTATACTCCAAATGCCTAAAGGATCCTTTGCCATATCGTTAGGCATTGTTTGCATACCGGGTGTTCGACTCCCACCATTGCATTTGGTTTTTGTTTTTTTTTCCTTAACAACTGTTAAAATTGCCTTATATCTATCAAAAATAGTAGATAAAACAGTACTTTAACCGCAAGAGTAGATTAAATGATACTTTAACAGCGAGAAACCTTTTTTTATTGCTTCCATTTTTGAAAATTTTTGTATTCCTTTTCGGAGGAATTATTCGGGAGTTAAATGGAAGTAGTTTGGATATGGCTTTTGTCTCCTCAGCCTGGATATCTGTTGGTGATTTACTTATTTCGTTTTGAGCCATTTCTCGCTCCAATTCAATCATCAGCAATCGACACGAAAGAGAATTAAAAAATATTGACTCAAAACTGACAACTAAAGAGACAGCTTTATTTATTTGTCAAATTACATAGAAACCAACGCCAACCCAGCACATTATTTTTTCTACTCGGAATAAATTCCTTGAAATAATAATTTCTGAATATTTTGTAATATTGTTTTATACACGACGATAAAATTGCATTATCGTTTTATATAAAAAATTCATAGTAAAAGTTTATATAAAAAGAACTCACAGAACTTATCAAGGACTTAAACACAAACACAACAACCCAAATAAGAACAAACTTTACCCTAACGCAGCATCTTCGAACTACAACTGGTATTCGCCAAGGCGACAGTCTCAGCCCTCTGTTATTCAACACAATCACGGATCAAGTAATAAAAACCGTCAAGAATACTGGATTAGGATATCGAATGGGAATGCATAAAGTAAACATATTATGCTATGCCGATGACGCAGACGACGACCTCCAAAGAATGCTACAAGCTTTTAACAGACAGGCAGAAAAACTTAACATGCAAATTTCCACAAATAAGACCAAATGCATGACCATTACAAAGGAGCCTCTACGGTGCAAATTGGTAATAAAAAACGAAACTATTGATCAGATAATGTCATTCGAATACCTCGGAAGCAAAATTACAAGCTCAGGATTCCTGGAAGAAGAAGTAAGGAAACAAGCCAATAAAGCTGCCGCAATATCAGGACATCTTAAATATCCCATATGGAAAAACAAACATTTGAGTACAGAATGTAAGTCAAGAATATACAAAACCTGCATACGACCAGTGATGACATATGGTGCGGAAACCAGAGCTGAAACATCAGTAACAAAGAAAATCCTACGAACTACTGAAATGAAGACCTTAAGAATGATAACTGGATACACATTGAGGGACAGACAGAGAAATGTAGACATAAGAGAAAAGTGCCAAACATACGACGTTGTCAGATGGATAAGGCAGAGAAGAAGAGAAGGGAACCAGCATGTCAATAGAATGGGCCCCGAAAGAATGGCCATAATAATTCGCAACAACGTACCCCATGGCAGAGGACCTACTGGACGACCACCTAAACGTTGGCAAGACAGTTGGCAGTCAACCTCGCAAGAGTTGCTTAGAAGAGGAGGAAACCGGAACTAAACAGGCGATACGCCTTCTAAAAGAAGAAGAAGAAGAAGAAGACGCTTATTTTGCTACTTTTTCGGACCAGTGAAAATAACTCTTAAGAATTTCTTTAATACAACATTTTTTTTTACTACTCTCAACTATTTTTACTAAAGAAACCCTTGTATAAATCGGAACAAATTTACTATACGATATTTTCTATTTGCATACAAAACATTTCTTGATAGGAATGTGAGACGACAACTGAATTTTAATATAGTCCTGGAATTTTTCGGCAAATGTCTACAAAAAAAAGTTAATACGGTCTGAAACACATTTTTTTCTAATAGATTTCAACCACGAACCTATACAGGATGAATCTTAAATAAGTGCAAATGTTTTCAGTCAATTCAATTCAACAGTTTTTTCCTTGAAATAAAAAGATGCATCTATAAATAGAGGTATTACAGTTTTTATAAATTTTAGTATTTGGCATATTATACAGGGTTAAACGGGGGTTAACAATTTGCAATTTTTTTCAATTATCATTTCTTTTTGAAGTTATTTTTCAACATGACAACGCGGCTTTGTGAACTATATACTACCACAGATTATAAACTTTGTTTTTTCTTTATTGTTTTTCGTGGTTCCAATTTTCGAAATCGGGTACTAGTTTGCGCACATAGCACGCCCACTTATGGCCTCTAAGCTTCCCCTAGGAGATGCAAGACCTTGTCGTTGGTGGGAAAGCTCCTGGTCAGGTGCTGGGGGAATCCCCTCTAGCACTTGGCTTGGTCTAAGAAGCATCTCACTCATCGTCTTGTCCCTGACTGTAGTGTCGTGGCCAGGGAATTGCACCAAGACATATAACGATACCGGGCGGGGCTACGGACAGCCTCAACCTTGGGGCACCGGGGGGCACCCCATTGTATTTTACCCCTTACTTCTACATGCGGGGCTCTGTAGAAGTGGACCGACTGTCCCTAGCGACTCATAGGAACACTATGAGATCTGGTAATAAGAATAATAAAAACATCACCGGTGAAGCTGTGGGGAAACCCCCTAGCGACACTGGGAACAGTAACAATGAAAGATCCAAGGGGCCAAACCCAAAGAGAACTACAGGAGAGGTGGCTGACACTTGCGTGAGACCATCCTCCGCAAGTGGCATACAAGCTACCACCTCCTCCAAGGGTCGGGAGCCTACCTCCTACCTCTAAACCCAACAGGCGACACAAGCTACCGTTTCGTCTACCCGGCCTGGGTCGTAGCTCCTCGACTGTGAGGGACACGGGTCTCCGTAGGAAGTCCTGGGACTGTATGATGAGTTATAACTCAAGAAAGGGGGACACAATAGATCTCTAAGGTCGCAGAGATTAACCCCCCTCCCACTTATTCTAAAAAATCTATGGCCTCTAAAATTGTGCACAGCGCCTGACCGGCACAGTTATTAGAGAGATATCGGAAAACCGAATAGCATCATGCAGTATTTACGCGTACCTTATCATGGTTACGATATGCGTGAGTCAATTTTTAACGTAACACCCGCTAATAACGTTACCGCCTGACGTAATTTGCGGATCAATTACACCAAGCGCTATTTCTAAATAACGTTTAAAGATTGCTTAAATGGGTTGCGAGGCCGGGGTGCAACTTTGTTCAAGTTAGCAACCGATCGTTTAGAAGCGATGTCGAAACATGATTGGTACTATGGTCATTGCAAAACTATTGTCGCTTTATCAAATCGGGTATTCTCAGCAAATGCTGCGATATATGGTATCACTATCACACTTTTGCACACGTGTGCGACACGGTCTTGGCAGTCGCCTCACCACTAAGCGAGAAATCAGAATATCGCTACGAATCGATGTTGCTACTGAACATAGTGCCTCAAGCTACAAAATTACTTTTGAAACATGAACAAAGTTGCACCCTTTTAGAACCCAAAATTAGACGACGCGTCCCATCAATAAAAATTCGACAAATTTGCAAGTAGCCAATAAAATGAGTGGGCGGAGCGATTTGCGGTGACGTACGCGTTAAGTCGACGTATAAAATGACTTTAAAACACAGGGTGTTTTAAAGTTAAGGTAAAAAAACAACTCCTCGATTAATCCTGTATAACATGCCAAATACTGAAGTTTATAAAAAAACTTAGTTTACAAATTAAAGTTGATATAATTAAATACAGTTTGGTAAAAAAATCATGAAAATAAGACTAAAAATAATAAAAATATAAAACTTTAAATTTGAGCAAAATTGCCTGCGCTGCGTTTTGTTTGCATCTGAGTGTATATTTTTTCATTGATACATCTTCCAGCAAACGTAAATTCCCGATATTCCTAGTATAGTCACGTCCTGATGTGTCATTATATCAAAACGTTCGGGAAATTGACTTTTCGGGCCTGTTTTCCACCGATTGAAAACCAACAGGGGGCCTGTTTACTATTTATCCAGTTACGCAGCTAAAAAGCCAAACTTCGTGCCCGTTCCTCATCCCATTTTGTGATTGAAAACGCCAATTTTTATCCACACAACGGGGAAAAAATGCTCATTTAAACCATCCCAGAACGTTTCGATAGGTAAAAAAAACAAATTGATGATATAACGGTATCAAAATATGCGTGGGGATTGAATAAGTTCTTCATTAATGGATGAACGAAATAAAAGAGGAAATTTTTTACCACACACTTTTTACCACACATTTTTAGTATTTGGAGCAATTATTATTAATCAACGTAAACAGTCAATTAAGATAGTTTGAATACTGGGATCATGTTAATTATTGGTCTTCTTTAACAAGAAATATTTTAACAATTTTTTTATTTTTTAATGAAATAAGCTATATCTATATTGACAATATTAGTATCTTGTACTCGAAAATTTGTTCTATTGTTCTTGCAAAAAAATGTTCTATCTTTAAAAATAATCTAAAATGTCAATATTCCATGGGTATAGTGATAAATGAGGTGTAAATTATAAGAAAATGCATTTTCTACGAAAACTTGAAGAGATAAGTAGAAAATGGTATAATATAATTTAATAGACAATTAAATTGTGCATCTGACTCTCGTAAAATCTACAGGGTCTTCCATTTAAATTAAACAAGTTATTGCCGTTTAAATCTAGTAATTATTTAATATAAATTTTTAGACACGCTGTATAAAGTAGTATTTTGTTTATTATTGCAACACAATATCTGATCAATAAATAAACTTCAGTAAATATTTAGTATTAAAATTAGCGATGGGAACTATCAAATGAATTAGACTATCGAATGGTTAATGAATGAATGATTTCAACTATCGAATGGTTTTATTCGAATAAAATCATTCATTCATTTGTATACTAAAGCATATGTGACAACCTCGCCGTGCGACTAAATGGTTATCGTTGAGCCACGACTATCGAATGCTTTTGATAAATGAAATTTAGTATTCGTTTGATTTTTGTATGCGTCAGTGCATTATTAGTTCTTCCAAATTTTTATAACTTCGCCGTATAAATACTGTGCTATTTTTGCGTTTATTAAAATAGTTAAAATACTAAAATAGTAGTTATTTTTTAATTTTATTTATTGACGATTGTGTGCATGTGCAGGTGGTCAAAATTTTTCCGAAAATTTGTGTGGTTTTCCGTAGTCCGATCTTTCAATTATTTAATTTTATATGGTATATGGCTATAATGGGAAATTTTAAGAAGTAGCAATTTTTAAGAGAGATGAGATGAACTTATTAATTAATTTTAAAATACATATTTGTATTTTAGATGTTTTAATAATATGAATTAGTTGAACTTAATAATCATATTTAAGTAATATGGTTAAGTAAATGGTTATCGAACTCAAACTATGGGGTGAGAAAATTAAAATGAAAGTTTTACACGTGCCAATTTAAAAAAAAGTTAACGATGTTTGTATTTTGTTTATGCTAATTCTCTTACATGTAGTTTTTTGCGAAGGAATATTTCATTTATTTTTTAAAGTAAATGCCAGTAAAAGTAAATATAATTTTTAAATAGTAATATAAAGCACCTAATATAAATAATTTTGATTTCTAATTTTTTATTTATATTTTCCTTCCATTACACTGCATGCTTAGAAAATTAATAAATGTTTATATTTCATGATTTAAAAATTTGTTGTTAATATAACAAATTAGTTCTGTTATTATTATTATTTAATAAACCAACGTTGCCACACACAAAAAATTTAGAGACTATATTATTTTTAAATAGGATCTAATATAAATAATTTTGACATCTAATTTGTTGTTTATATTTTGCTACTTACTTAAAAAAATATTTATATTAAATGATTTTAAATTTTGTTGTTAATAGGTATAACAAATTATTACTGTTATTATTATTTATTAAACCAGTTTTTGTTTAAAAACATTAAAAATAATTTTCCTACATCCAAAATAACAAGTATTATTGCAGTGTAACAACAGAATATTAATAAAAAAATACAGAATATATAGACATACTAACCTTAACCAAAGTTTACAGAATATTCTGTAAACTTTGCCTTAACTAACTAAAGCCAAACAATAATATTCTTTGCTAATATCAACTAATACCAAAATATGGCAACAGCGCCCTTCATAATGTATTTTCTGTGTAAATACTAGCACCTCAATAAAAAAAAATAATGTGTCCTTATCTATATCTGACTCCGCAAAAAATCAAAGATGCCGGCTTCTTTCATAGCATTGCCACCGACCGCTGTCGGGTTTCTCGAAAGAAACCTACGTCGCCGGACGACAACTAAAATTCAGTTAATATTTTATTATAATCGATCCTGACGAATAAATGAATTTCATAAATGAATGTTTTTGCTGCCGAATTACTAGAATACAATATTTCAAGGCAGATGACGGATCTATTCGATAATTTTTATTCGAATAGTTTTCAACGAATGTTTTCTTACTAACTATCGAATTATTCGAATGAATTGCAACTATCGAATGTTTCGATAGTATTCATTCGATAGTTCCCACTACTAATTAAAATCTTTGATACCCTTGAAGAAATGAAGCTTTATATTTTTTACTGCTATTTCATAAAACTGAAAATATTTTAAAAACGATAAGGTTTAAGTGTGATAAACATTAATCAAATCTACCTTTATTTCAATCGTAGAATCTAAAAATAGAATAATATAGAGTGTTCCATTTAAAAAAAATACAACTATTATATTTTTCACATATTTGGGACACTTTGTATCTTGTAAAAATATTTTTAAATTGTAGCTCTAATAGTCCTTCAACAAACCCAAAAATTACAATTTCTAAAAATCTAATCGTATAGCCACAATACTCCGTGTCGTATGTGGGGGTAAATATCTCACATATTTACCCCCATACTACGCCATAATTGGAGCTGAGAATGTTGATGATAATATATGACTAGCTATTAACAAATAATTCAGTAATAACCCCCAAAAAATCATAATTTCTCTAAATCATCATGGAAAAAAATTAAATATAGGTACATATCTAAAAATACTACTTATGTAAGAGTTTCTTTTGAAAAAAATAAAGACAGTTTAAAGAGACCTGTCAAAAATTATCTTACTCACTCTTTCTCCCCCAAAATACACGCTCTGTTATGCTTTCCTCCCTATATCTTTTATATTTATTCTGTATACTCCCCGAAAAATGTTATTTATCCCTTTTTGGTACAAAAGACTGTAAGATAAAAAAAAAACGTACGAATAAAAGGCTGACATTAATAAATGTTGTGCCCTTTTTAAAGTCAAAAGTCACTGGTATGTATATCTGTCGATTCTGCAGGATGAATATACTTTTTCGGTTGAAATCAATAGAGATAAAAGATATTTACACGATTTTGCATAGGGAAAGTATCAAGAAAAAGAGATGGAGAAATATATAAAAAATGGAGTTGTATGGGTACATACTAATTTTTTATTTTTGAATTGAAAACATATTTTTCAGTCCAGAAGCCTTACATACACTTACTTTATTTCGATTTGACCCAGGGCTATAAAATTTTATTTCATTCTTCGATCATTTTATTCTAAATTGAGGTTTTACGTTTTTAAGATAATTTTTTTTGAAAACAAAACGTTTATACATTCTTGATTAATCTTTTTCTTAATTAAAAATAAAACTTGGCACTTGTTTCAATAATATTATTTGACATTTAAATAAATATTATGTACTTAATACACCATTAAAATCTTTATTACACGAAATAAATCTTTCTTAGCGTAAAACATGGTCAGAGTCAAGTTTGCTTTAACTTTGTACCATATGAAAAAAAAACGGCGTTAAGTTGGCAGGGAAATGACGATCGACGACATTTCCCACATAAATTTACATATAAAATGACAGCGATCTTCATTTCATAGCCATCGCTGATAAAAACTGAAAATATCATTATGTTTTAACTCACAAAGCCCGTTAAACCATAAAACTTTCTAGTATATTGTTTTATTAGGAGTAAAAATGACACTTTTCGTGGCGAGACTGTAGGTTTGACATACAGCCGAAGCACAAAAGTCATTTTTACTCCGAATAGAACATGCTATTTTTTTCAAAAGCCACAAATAATGTTTTAAACAATTTCAAACGTTCCAAATAATATAAGAATATTTAAAACTCATACCTTGTAAGTAATTATCATGATACAAAAAAAACAAGGTATGATATTGCGCAGGTTGGTCACCACGTCACAGGTGATAAACGGCAATATTGGTCGCCAAGCTCCACGCGCCAATTTCAAATTTTCAAACAGATGACACATAATAAATGTGTATAATGTGTCATAACTTTTCAAATGTCCAGCTCGATGATTTTACATAACTTTAGGGGTTATTTAATTCTTCCCTATTTTAGGTCTTTTTTTATTAGTGGCAATTGAACAATACGGATATTTTGTTGTATGGCATATGACGTCACAGGCGATATGCGCAAACTGAACGAAATTGGAGACGCTATCGACCATACCTTGTTTTCAAGTTTTCTTTGTACCATGAGTAATTATATATCGAGAAACTATGGTTACGGCTCGTTGAATTTGAGACTTATGTCATTTTAATAATATATTTTCATACTTTTATGCTTAGGCGTAAAGTGCTTTACTTTTATGCCTAGGCGTTAAAATGACTTTTTTATATTGTCAATCACGTCGCAAAAATTAATACTTTTGTGACGTTTGAAAAAAAAATAATATTTTGAAACTAACTGGTATATTTTTCTGCCACAACAAAGTTATTATACAGTGATAAATGATAAGATCATATTGAAATACGCTACTGGGTAAAAAAAATTGGCTAAATTTTATCAATAATACTCCATTTCAAAAGTTATTTTCCAAAATAATTAATATTTTTTAATAATTGATTGCAATTAATATTATTTGACTAGTTTAATTTGATTAATTAATAAGACTAGATTAATTTCATTTAAAATAAATTTGATCAGATTTTTTTCGTATATTCAACTACCAGAAAAGTAGAAGGAAGATTATAATGTATCTATCACAATATTTAAAAGAACTACTACAATAATTATTAGAAGAAAAACAAAAAGAAAAAAATACCCAAATACCTTCACCTTCTACTCAACTACAAAATAAATGAATATAATCTCTTACAAGAACACTACACAAACTACTTCTTGTATTCTACACTAAACAAATTATCAAACTTATTAATTAATCAAACATAAAGAAAAATTAACCAAATTACCCCTTCACCTACTACTTAACTTCAAAATAAAATATAAAAACACTACTAAATTTCTTCTGGTAGTCTACACTAAACATTATAATCAAACTTAATAAATTAATCTAATTTTACATTACAACTACAAAGAAACAAGAAAATATTTTAAAACTACAAGAAATAAAACTTCGATACGTGCGACCAGTATAATAGATCAAGCGGACAAAGAATATAAAATACTTTAAAATGTGCATTCAGAAAGAAAAAATATCTCGAAAATTATCTAAACAAACATTTTTTTTTCTTATCAGTGAAAAACATCGACCTCGTCGGCCTTGCGGAATTTGTCGGGTATTTACAATGGTCGAATTGTATAATTACCAGCTTTTATAGCATATCTAATAGACAAAAAGTATCTGGTCGATTAGTAACCAATTGGCACAGTCCGAAAATTATCGATTTTTATTTTCTCTGTTTTTATTGGCCGCTTCAAAATTCAGAGTAAAAAAAAATATTTTTCTCTAGTAAAAGACTGTGAAATACGCCCCGCCATCTGGTGCTTTACATCCATAAACGTCTTAGGTTGAGCTACTTTAACAATTCATATACAAGGGTATTATTTTATTTACTATTTTTGATAGATATAAGGCAATTTTAACAGTTGCTATGGAAAAAAAGTTATTTAACTTTAAAAATTAAAAAAAAAATAAATTTTTCTACACTTTTTTTGTGTTAAAAAATTCTTGGACTTATCAAAAAAATACCCTGCGTATAGATGGACTAGAGGATTTTCTAAACTCTGTTTGGTTAATTTTACCCAATTTTTTTTCGAGTAACTGTATCATCGTTTTTATTTAACCACGCTGTAGATAGATACATATTATTTTCATCTTAGCTTTTTTAAGGATCGAATATTTAAAAATTTATTATATTATTCGGTATTAAGACTAAAGTCCGGATTAATTTCAGTATTCTAATGAATATTTTCTTCTTTCTAAAGGTTTCTGAATACTTCATTATTTCTGTTTAATTTTTCTTTTGCTTTTTTTTCTTCAGAAAGACTTAAATAAATTTTTAAAGATGCTAAGCAGGGGCAGGTGTATTAAATACTTCTTTAATTCTTATTTCGAGAAATATCATTATTATTTTCTTTTTTTTCCTAAATCATAATTATTATAAGTTTTAGCGAGTGTTTTAGAATTATTTTTTTTGACTTTATTGTATTTACGCAAAAACAGAGTTTAATAAATAAAATATTTTAGACATACATATACGAAAATATTGTGTTTTCTGTAAAATTTATGTATTTTTGTTGGACATTTTAAATCAATAAAAGATATTAAAGACATTATTGAGCTTGAGTGGTTCTTATAAATAATATATGAGATGTTAGCAGTAACGGATATAACAGAGATTTAAAAGGAGTTTAGTGTGATTTATTAAATATTTAACAAAATTTGAGCGGGGGGTGATATACAGGGGGTCTTTTCATAAAACCCATTAAATTAAAATTATTTTGGGATAAAATCTTTTGTATACAGGGTTGTTCACCACATACGACACGGAGTATTGTAGCTAAACGATTAGATTTTTACAAATTGTAAGTTTTGGGTTCGTTGAAGGATTATTAGAGCTACAATTTAAAAATTTTTTACAAGATACAGAGTGTCCCAAATAAGTAAAAAATATTATAGTTGTATTTTTTTAAATGGAACTCCCTGTATATTATTCTATTTTTAGATTCTACGCTTAAAATAAAGGTAAATTTGATTAAGGTTCATCATACTTAAACCTTACCGTTTTTGAAATATTTTCAATTTTATGAAATTCCAGTAAAAATTTTAAGGCTTCATTTCTCTAAGGGTATCAAAGTTTTTAATACTAAATATTTACTGAAGATTATTTATTGACCAGATATTGTGTTGCAATAATAAAAAATTTACTACCTTATACAGAGTGTCCAAAAATGTATATTAAATAATTACTAGCTTTAAACGGCAATAACGTGTTTAATTTAAATGGAACACCCTATATATTTTACGTGAATCAGATGCACAATGTAATTGTCTATCAAATTTTATTATACCATTTTTTACCTATCTCTTCAAGTTTTCGTAGAAAATGCATTTTCTTATAATTTAGACCTTATTTATCACTATACCCATGGAATATTGACATTTTAGATTATTTTTAAAGATGTAACAAATTTTCAAAGAGTACATATACTAATATTGTCGATATAGTTTGCTTATATCATAAAAAAATTAAAAAAACTGTTTAAATATTTTTTGTTAAAGGGGACCAATTAATATGATCCCAGTATTCAAACTACATTAATTGATTGTTTACGTTGATTAATAATAATTGCTCCAAATACTAAAAACTGAATTTTGTGTGAGTATTAGACAGTGTGGTAAAAAGTAACGCCTTATAAATTTTATTTAATTTTTTTGACGAATGCTTATTTATAAAAACAGAGACGTTTATTTTCATAATTTATTATTATCTTGATTTCGAGCCAAATCCACATTTATTTAGAATACTTTATTAATTAAAACAATTTAAAAGTATGTAATTAACTAATTTTGGTCGGAAATAATGGTGGTATATTTAATTCGTATACTCTTTTATAAAGATTTAAATAGTTCTTTTGGTATACCAATGGGCTTGCAATATTTACCATCTGTACATTTTGTGCATATATGTTGCTTAAAAAATCTGAAATGTCAATATTCCATGGGTATATGAACTATATCGACAATATTAGTATCTGTACTCTTTAAAATTTGGTACATCTTTTAAAAGTAATCTTAAATGTCAGTATTCCATGGGTATATTGATAAATGAGGTCTAAATTATAAGAAAATGCATTTTCTACAAAAAAGTTGAAGAGATAGGTAAAAATGGTATAATAAAATTTGATAGACAATTAAATTGTGCATATGATTCACGTAAAATATACAGGGTGTTCCATTTAAATTAAACACGTTATTGCCGTTTAAAGCTAGTAATTATTTAATATAAATTTTGGACACTCTGTATAAGGTAGTAAAATTTTATTATTGCAACACAATATCTGATCAATAAATAATCTTCAGTAAATATTTAGTATTAAAAACTTTGATACCCTTGGAGAAATGAAGCCTTAAAATTTTTACTGCAATTTCAAAAATTGAAAATATTTCAAAACGGTCAGGTTTAAGTGTGATAAACCTTAATCAAATTTACCTTTATTTCAATCGTAGAATCTAAAAATAGAACAATATACAGGGTGTTCCATTTAAAAAAATACAACTATGATATTTTTTACTTATTTGGGACACTCTGTATCTTGTAAAAATATTTTTAAATTGTAGCTCTAATAGTCCTTCAACGAACCCAAAAATTACAATTTGTAAAAATCTAATCGTTTAGCTACAATACTCCGTGTCGTATGTGGTGAACAACCCTGTAGATATTCGATAAAATTTAAACATATTTATTAATCCGTAGTATCTAACTGGCGTGACGTCATAAATCTCGCTCCGAGGCTGTTCTATTAGAGACGGCATTGCGTCAGCATGGCCGCAAGTTGCTAACCTAATAAAATTAACACTAGAAAAGCCCGCGGGAACTGTCAAATTCAAAGTTATTCGTTTTACAGACTATATCTATTGCTATTTCAAGAAAGTATTTTAATTTCTATAGGGTGGCTCAAAAAAATGTGTGTGTGGATAGGGATGATTTTTTTTAATGGAACACCCTGTATATTATTGCATCTTTGGCTTCCTTTCAAATCATTTTACATAATCCTAAGATATGAGTAAATATGTTTTGATGGTTTTAAAGATATTAATAAATAAATAAAAAATAAATATATTTTTCATGCTTTCTTAAAAAAATTATTAAAAATACAAGAAGTGTAATGAAATCAAAACTATATTAGGTATTTACTTTAAATGGTTTGTACTTACTTTTCTATAAATATGGTAATCGTAACTCATACAGGATGTTCGAAATTCTACGTCTAACTTTCAAAAATATAAAATAATTTTTGTTTGATTTTTAAAAAGAATACCTTGTATATTATCATTTTTCGATAGATGGATAATTAAAAAATGATAATTTTTAGTATTTTGAGTAATTCAAAATTTTTAACGGTTTCGCAGATGTCCGCGGTTTTATATTTTATATGGCATTTTCCACAGTAAATTTTTATCCAAGCCACCCAATGATTTTTTTCTCGTATTTTACCGTTGATAGAGCTATATGAAAAAAATACTGCGTGTATCTGCGAAACCAGTAAACATTTTGGAGTACTTTAAATACAAAAAATGTTTATTTTTCAATTGTCCATCTAATAAAAAAATAATATACAGGGTGTCCCTTTAAAAAAAACAAAGAAAAATTATTTTATATTTTACAAAGTTTAGCAAAGTATTTTGAACACCCTCTAATATTGTTTAGATTATTATGACAGTTTTATATTTGTAATAATTTTTTTAAAGAGGGTTGAAAAAAAATATTTTTTATTTATTTATTATCTTTAAAACTATCCAAATATATTTACCCATATCTTAGGATTAAGTGATCTAAAAGGAAGCCAAAAATGCAATAATACACAGATTGTATCATTTAAAAAAGATCATCCCGATTCTCTCACACTTTTTTCAGCCACCCTATCGAATATAAAATATTTTCCTGAAATACATCCTCATACATTTAGGTTTACACTTAAATAAAATTACTAAGTTTTTTATTCCAGGAGCTACAGATGCCCGACGCACTATTGCCGGACCCTGTATAGTACCTTGCCAATTTCACGGAATTATGTTGGTGCACTGGATTTGCTTTGGTCTTACAACAACAAAATAAAACACTAATTCACCACAATACACCAAAACACTTTACTTTCAGTAGTATCAGCAGATGATCAAAACTAAGCTAATATCAAACTGGAGCAATAGGAAACTGGAGCAATAGAAACAGAGAACTGGAAAAAATTGGTTGGTTTATTAATTTTGATGCTTTTATATACATCTAATTGTTTGTAATTTGAGACTTTTTTAATTAATTTTAAATTTTTAGTATCTACAGGGTTGTTCACCACATACGACACGGAGTATTGTAGCTAAACGATTAGATTTTTACAAATTGTAAGTTTTGGGTCGTGGAAGGTCAATTAGAGCTACAATTTAAAAATATTTTTACAAGATACAGAGTGTCCCAAATAAGTAAAAAATATTATTGTTATATTTTTTTAAATGGAACACCCTGTATATTATTTTATTTTTGGATTCTACGATTGAAATAAAGGTAAATTTGATTAAGGTTTATCACACTTAAACCTTACCGTTTTTTAAATATTTTCAATTTTATGAAATTGCAGTAAAAATTTTAAGGCTTCATTTCTCCAAGGATACCAATGTTTTTAATACTAAATATTTAACGAAGTTTATTTATTGATCAGTTATTGTGTTGCAATAATAAAAATATTACTACCTTATACAGAGTGTCCAAAAATTTATATTAAATAATTACTAGATTTAAACGGCAATAACTTGTTTAATTTAAATGGAACACCCTATATATTTTACGTAAATCAGATGCACAATGTAATTGTCTATCAAATTTTATTATACCATTTTTTACCCATCTCTTCAAGTTTTCGTAGAAAATGCATTTTTTTTATAATTTAGACCTCATTTATCACTATACCCTTGGAATATTGACATTTCAGATTTTTTTATAGCACCATAGCTAAAATGTACAGGTGGTAAATATTGCAAGCCCATTGACATACAAAATAAACTATTTAAATATTTATAAAATAGTATACCAATTAAATATACCATCATTATTTCCCACCAAAAACACCAAAAATTAGTTAATTACATACTTATAAATTGTTTTAATTAAAAAATTATTCTAAATAAATGTGGATTTGGCTCAGAAATCAATATAATAATAAGCTATAAAAATGAATGTCTTTGTTTTTATAAATAAGCATTCGTCAATAAATGAAGTAAAATTTATAAGGTGTTGCTTTTTACCACACTGTCTAATACACACACAAAATTCAGTTTTTTAGTATTTGGAGCAATTATTACTACAACGTAAACAGTCAAATAATGTAGTTTGAATACTGGGATCATATTAATTGGTCCTCTTTAACAGAAAATATTTAAACAGTTTTTTTATTTTTTAATTAAATAAGCGAACTAGTTATATCGACAATATTAGTATCTGTACCCTTTGAAAATTTGTTATATCTTTAAAAATAAGCTAAAATGTCAATATTCCATGGGTATAGCGATAAATGAGGTCTAAATTATAAGAAAATGCATTTTCTATGAAAACTTGAAGAGGTGGGTAAAAAATGGAACAATACAGTTTGATAGACAATTACATTGTGCATCTGATTCACGTAAAATATATAGGGTGTTCTATTTAAATTAAACAAGTTATTGCCGTTTAAAGCTAGTAATTATTTAATATAAATTTTTGGACACTTTGTATAAGGTAGTAAAATTTTTATTATTGCAACACAATATCTGATCAATAAATAATCTTCAGTAAGTATTTAGTATTAAAAACTTTGATACCCTTGGAGAAATAAAGCCTTAAATTTTTTACTGCAATTTCATAAAATTGAAAATATTTCAAAAACGGTAAGGTTTAAGTGTTATAGCCTTAATCAAATTTACCTTTATTTCAATCGTAGAATCTAAAAATAGAATAATATACAGGGTGTTCTATTTAAAAAAATACAACTATAATATTTTTTACTTATTTGGGACACTCTGTATCTTGTAAAAATATTTTTAAATTGTAGCTCTAATACTCCTTCAACGAACCCAAAACTTACAATTTGTAATAATCTAATCGTTTAGTTACAATACTCCGTGTCGTATGTGGTGAACAACCCTGTATACAAAAACAAATTTTGCAAAAATTATTTATAAGGAAAATTTTGCTTGTTTATAAAAACTGACTACATATGATAGACACTTTGTCTAGGGATGACTACCAGCTAGATAATGGGAACAAGATCTAAATGTAAACACATAAAGGATCTTTACACCCCCGCAACACCAAATAGCAATTAGTTAAAGTTAAACAGAATCTGTTATCGAAAAAAAAGTGCGAGATAAAAAAAGCGGATATTTAGTATCAAAATACACATTTTTAAAATAAATATTCTGGTATTTTATTCATTTCGTAAGTTTGGTGATGCGTAGGATTAGAATAAAATAAAACCACAAAATTCAATACTGTATAGAGTATTAAAAAATTAAAATATTTGTTGTTTGTCAAAGTCCACCACATTTAGAAATAAACAAAAAAATGTGTAGGGGCATAAAAAAACATTTAGGTCAAAAGAACAAAATAATATTTTTATTTCAAAACTATAGTCGTGATATAAAAAGTATCTATAGTTCAGTATTGTAAGTGGAGTATCAATATATACCCTGTATTTGCATAATATTTTTAAGAGAACATATTTTAGAGGGAATATAATACAATATTCAAAGACATTATGAAGTAATCCTAAATAAAACTACTGTTATTTTTATATAAGAAGGCTGATATCTTTTCTGTTTAAGTACAAAATACTTACTGAATATCAATTTGGATTTCTAAGCAACAAGTCCACAAATGACGCTATGTTTTCCCTCCTTAATAAAGTTTACTCCAGCCTAAACAACCATCATTCTACAGCAACAACTTTCTGTGATTTTTCTAAGGCGTTCGATTGTGCAAATCATAAGATCCTAATTAATAAACTGCAGCACTATGGGTTCAGGGGATCATCTCTCAAATGGTTTAAGTCGTATCTGAGCAATAGAAGTCAACTTGTGAGGGTGGATACCACGTTGTCTTCTAGCAAGCCAATAGAATGTGGAGTACAACAAGGCTCAGTACTAGGCCCTATTTTGTTTCTTCTTTTTATTAACGACATTGCTAATATAAACATCAGTGGCAAAATATATATTTTTGCGGACGACACTAGCTTCACTTGGGGCAAAAAGGACGTCACGGCACTTCATAGGATCACATCAAATGACTTAATCACCATTAAATCTTGGTGCGATTCGAACCTCCCGAGTCTCAACATTTCTAAAACTAAAGCTTTGTCGTATAAAAACTCGTTGCAGCCTTTTGTACTTAACAACACCACCATTGACGTCGTCAAATCTGTAAAATTCTTAGGGCTTGTTGTGGACAATTCTCTGAAATGGGACATACATATCGAAGCTTTGTCGAAAAAATTGAGCTCTGCCTGTTTTGCATTAAGGTCTGTTTCTAAGGAGCTTAACTTGTCAGTGGCTAGAACTGTTTATTATGCACTGTTTGAGTCGCACCTCAGGTATGCCTTCCATTCTGGGGTACGTGTTGTGCGACTCAATTTGGCCGCATTTTCAGGCTCCAGAAGAGAGCTGTTCGATATTCACTGGGACTAAACAGCAGAACTCATTGCCGGGACTTTTTTAAGGAATTAAGAATATTGACTCTTCCTTCCTTATTTATATTTGAATCCGTTTGCCTAATACGTAAACATGTATCAGCTTCTCAAGAAAGGCCATCTCACACTTATCCACTCAGGAACGCGGAGCACGATCTCTATCTACCTACCCCACGCTCAAAGTTAGTTAAAAGTTCAATATTATACAACTCGAAAAAAATGCACAATCACCTGCCATTTGAAATCAAATCCATAACATCATTTTCTTCATTTCGCAAAGCATTCAAATCTTATTTACTATATTACTATTGCTATATTTACTAATGACATCGAAATGAATTTATTTAGAGGTCATTGATATTTTACTATAAACTAGCTAAATATTTTTGAATATTATTTTTATTTTTTTGTTCTTTGATATTATAAACATTTATAAATGTTTATTTTAACAATAAGACTGACAATATTATTTGAATAATGTTTTGTATTATCTTTTGTTTGTTTGTTTGTGTACCTTGTTTTTTTACTTTGTTTGTTAGTTTACCTTTGTCTACAAATTGAAACATTTTTTGACAATAAAGGCATTTATTATTATTAATTTTATTATAATTTTTTTATTCTTGGTACATTTTATGCATTATTCTTATTATAGAACAATTATTAATAATTATTGCACTGTGTAACGCCTGTAATATATTCTTCAAAATCACTTTGTTCATATCCGCACCATATGGGTTTGTTGTATTTTTTTCACGCATCACAGCTTATAACAAAATGTAGATCAAAAGATGCGACAATCTATACTTTTTATCACGATTCATTGGATATTTGAGTGGCAAAATAGTATTTTCTTATCTATACTTCTTTCATTTAAACAGTTCAATAAATAAACAACACGTGAGATTAGCCAGGATTGAAAAAACATGTTTTTTTATAAAAAAAAACGGAACCCTTATTGTCTGTCCGTCTGTCTGTTCAAGACCCTTTATCTCGGGAATACGTAGGGGTATTGAGTTGAAATTAAAACCATAGTATACTCAGATCTCAGATCTATAGTCCTTTGAAGCAGTGAAAAAATCAGATTTCTAAGCTAACCTAAAAAAGAAGATAAGTTTTTGCCGTAAAAACGCATATTTCGACATCGTGAAAATCAAAATGCGTTTCTATATGGTATAGTCTGTGAAATGAATAACTTAGAATTTGACAGTTCCCGCGGGTTTTTTAGTGTTTATTTTAATAGGTTAGCAACTTGCGGCCATGCTGACGCAATGCTGTCTCTAATAGAACAGCCTCTGACCGAGATTTATGACGTCACGCTAGTTAGATACTACGGATTAATAAATATGTTGTAGAATACATGGAAAACATAATTATTCCTCGTATTTTTGGTTTGTATTTGAAAAACAAACATTGATTTTAAAATACAAACCAAAAATACGAGGAATAGTTATGTTTTCCATGTATTCTAACACATATTTATTAATCCATAGCCATCTAAAGGGCCATAGTGACAAAACAGAAATCCCTTTTCGAGCTTTCTACTAGAGACGGCATTGATCTGATATTATAAATGTCAAAAAGCGATGACATTTTACTTTTGACAATTATGACATTTCGTGTTGATTTTTGGTAGAAGAGGAAGAACTACCACTTGTTTTATTATTTTCCTTTTCTATTTCACGAAAGTAAAAAGAGTTACCTATCTGATTCGTTCAGGCACTCAATTTAAAGAATATCAGTAACTTTTTTGATAGAGGGATCAGGGGGGTGACAGTGAAATAGGAAAATTGGAAACAGTCATTAGTGTCATTCCTGTCATTCTCCTCACGACAAGTATGGCCGCCTAGACAAGGACAGCATTGTTTTTGTCTAACTATTGTCTAACTTCACAGTTTAGAATTGACAGATTTCAGTTTCGGAGACAACTTCAGATTTGTTCTAGAACAAATTGAAAAATAGGTAGTAAATAAACAGTTTTTACATTTTTTAGATGCAAGAAAATGCTGTTATAATCTCTTTGATCGGCGATTTTTTTGAAAATGGAAACAATTTACAGCAAGGTAAGATCATTTTTAACTATAGCCAACATTAGTTATCTCCAGTATGTGCGATTTATTGTCAATAATGCAATAAATCGGACTGATCATCTGATTATGTTATCCGACTAAAAGTCTCTTTTTGCTTCTTTTTGATTTATAAGCCAGGTCTCTTTGGGAATAATGGACGCTTTTTTAAACAGTATATTTATATTTTATACCTAATATATCAATATTAAATAAATTTAATATTGATGCGTTTTCTACATGTTAATTTTAGTATAAAAAATTGTTTTTTCTGTTTTCAGGTTTTGGTATACCCAGGTTTTTGTATAAGGCTCCGTTTTCATGTCCCTGTGTCCGATTTCTGTCCTTGAAGTCTGCGAATACGTGGGTTTATTTACAAATTACTGTAAGTCATGCTTATACCTAACTAATTTACGTTAAAAGTACATATAATTAACTAATTGGTATTGAAACAATACAATCCTCTATATTTTTATATTTATTCAGTCACGTTGTTCCATGTTTCAAATAAATATATGTGAATAAATTATTTTTTGGTTTTATTTATGAAAAGATGAAAAATACAAAAATACATTTGAACTGAAAGAGGGCCCGCCATTGAATAACCGGAAACGGAAATGAAAATTAAGCCATCATGTCCTTATCATGTCAACCTGTCAATTGGAAAATTAGTTCTCCAGACGACAACGAAGGCTTTCGGTGGCGTATCGTGTTTCCACGATTTAACACAGAGTTGACACTTCTTTCTAGTTAATTATTTTATGAGAGGGATTTTATATTTGCCGTGTTGGTAAGAAATAACGGTCAAAATTCAAAGTTATTCATTTTATAGACTATAATATAATTTGGTTTTCATTCTCTTATAGATTGTTATTGCTAGAATTTTAATTAACGTCATATTTATTGCAGTTTTAAAATTTTAAAGAAGCACAAAAGTTATATAGTTCAACGCTATGGAAAGGGTTGTAATAGTTATCGGGAAATGTGGTATTTTAGCAATCGCAGAAAAATATGGCGTTAATGAAAGTTAATAACGATCTATCAAAGAATGAATTCGAAATTATATTACCGCATAGAAACGCTTTTAGGACTTTTTAGAAAAAGTTTAAAAGTATTTTTATGATTTTATTAAGTTTCGGTATGTAAATTTGGAAAACTATAAACGGGATTAACTATTTTAGAAGAAGCAAAATTTTCTATTGAGAATGTATTTTTTTTCAAAATGTCAATAATCCGGGGACATACTGTATGTAAATTTCTATTATTTATTTTTCTTTTGTTTGGGTGTACGTAATGAGTGAACAATAAACGTACGTACTATTTATTTATTTATAACATATGATCGAAAAAAAAAACGGCGTTAGCGATGGCTATGAAATGAAGATCGCTGTTATTTTATATTTAAAATTATATGGGGAATGTTATCGATCCTCATTTCCAAGCCAACTGGACGCCTTTTTTTTTCAATCATACGGTATATGACAGAATACAGACAAGACTGAATAAATTGTTACTTTTTAATCCAGTAAAATTGTATCGCCGTATAGAGAGTGAAAAAAGATTACGGACAAGCTGATTTTTTCAGAGTTTGTCAGACTGTCTTCTGAGTGTAAAATTAACAAAATTGGAAATTTTTCCCTTGCGGTTTTTGAGCAATAGGGGTATTTTTTTTAAAACTGAACTACAACAAAATAATTAGACGCAAATTGTACAGGGTGGGTCAAATTCGACGCTTTTAAATGGAAACACTCTTTTCTATAGGAGATAGACGAAAACTAATATCGGTGTCTGGAGCTCAATTTTCATCAAAAACATGATGGTGAAAACCGCACATCAATATATTTTACCGTTTCGGAGTTACGGGGTGTTTTTCAAAAATTTGCATTTTTAACAAATCGCTGTAACTTTTTTGCTATGGAAAATTTTGTAGTTTTGTGAAAACATTTCCAAAGCACCTTTTTACGTAGAATTTAATGGTTTAAGTATAATTTTTTTTAAATTAATAATTTAAGAGTTATCAACAGAAAAATTGATTTTTTATTTGGGACACCCTCTATATTTTTAATTAACTGTAAAGAATTTAAAATTACCTTTCCAAAAATATAGCACACTTGATATTTTGTTATAATCCCCTTCGAAATACAGAATTTTTAAAAGTTCGCCACTTTTAACTAGTAGGCTTTGGACCCCTTATTGATGATATGCCCTTAATGGAACTCGAAAACATATTTTTCCAGCAAGACGACTCTGAACGCTGAAATTATCAGCAAATTTTTGCAGCCAATTTCAAGAATAATTGAATAATTAACCAAGATCCCAAACTTTCGCCGTCGAGGCCGCCTGACTTAGTGCCCATGGATCTAATCGTATGGATATATTTGCGGAAGAATAAAGGTTTCTTATTCCGTATAATCTAGACAAGAATTAGAAATACTTAGCAGTTATGAGACGGTATCTTTCACCCCCACTGAGTTAATGAATTCCGCGAGAAATGTTCAAAAACTGCCCCGTCTGTCCATAACAGAAGACGGTCGATATGTCGAACACCTGTAGCAAAATTTCATGTCTTGGTTTACTATTTATTTTTATTGTTATTAGATATAGTTTAAATGTGTTGATGTTGGTTAAATATATTTTAAATTGTTATAAAATTCTGTATCTCTCATAACAAATATTATTTTCGTTTTAATTGATGCTCACAGCTTGAATATTTTGCATTATAGCCGGTGCCGTTCAAAGCCTACGCATTTAAAGCGGGCAAATTTTTATATACTCTATATCTCGAAGAGGAATCGAGCAAAATATCAAGTGTGTTATATTTTTGGAAAGGCAATTTTAAATTCTTTTCAATAAACTAAAAATATACATGGTGTCCCATATAAAAAATCAAATTTTCTGTTGATAATTCTTGAATTATTAATTTTAAAAAAATTATACATAAACCATTAAATTCTACGTAAAAAGGTACTTTGGAAATGTTTTCATAAAAATACAAAATTTTCCATAGCAAAAAAGTTACAGCGATTTATTAAAAATGCATATTTTTGAAAAACACCCCATAACTCCGAAACGGTAACAGATATCGATATGCGGTTTTCACTATTATGTTTTTGACAAAAATTGAGCTCCAGACACCGATATTAGTTTTTGTCTATCTCCTATAGAAAAGGGTGATTCCATTTAAAAGCGTCGAATTTGACTCACCCTGTACATAAGAACATTCTCTATAAGTTCGCGTAATGATTTTTTTTATAAGTTTATTATTTCCGGACTTAGCGGCCGTTTCATGAGCCCTTTGGGGTGGTTTTCAAAAAGTTTGTGTTACAGCAAATTGACTCGTATGAAAGTCGTTCATAATAAAAGCAACTTTTCCTCATGATTTTTTTGCAGCTTGATTATTTTTGGAGATAAAATAAAAAAAATCATTAGGCGAACTTATAGAGAATGTTTTTATGTACAATTTGCGTCTAATTATTTTGTCGTAGTACAGTTTTAAAAAACCCACCCTTATTGCTCAAAAACCGCAAGGGGAAAATTTCTGATTTTGTTTATTTTACACTCAGAAGACAGTCGCTGACAAACTCTGAAAAAATCAGCTTGCCCATAATTTTTTTTTCAAATGACAATTTTATAGGATTCTTTGTCTTTTATTTCTATTTGTGTTGAAGGTCTTTTTTTATTAAATATTTGTAAAAAAAAGTTTTCTCTCTTTTTATTGAAAATTACCTTTGATATCCTATTCTAAACAATTCAATAAAACAACGACACATAATATCAGCCCTTTTTTATTATACATAAATAAAATTTACATCGAAACAAAAATAATTTTGTGCTTATTTGAAACTATACTTCAAAAAAATACACACAAAACACAAGGCACCATTTCATATTATTCATAAAGAAAAAAAAAGTACAAAAAGAAGACTTACAGTCTCTTAATACTGTCTATAAATTTAGCTAACATTAGCTATTAGCTGCCACACTGGTTCTGGTTTTATTCTGAATAGGTAAAAATAACTTAAATTCAGCTGGAAGCTCGTCCTCCGAATACAATCTGTCTGAGAAGTAAACCCTACGTATTCTGCAGTTTGCGTGGACCTGTACCCTTAAGGTTTCTACGTAGTTTGTACCGTAGGCTCTCCTTGTGAAGTCAGCTACGTTAAATTGTATTTGATTCCAGCCTTCGTCAAGCCGCATGGGCATAGTGCAGATAAAAGGCTTTACTCTGGTGGTTGATTGGTAATTACTAGCCCTAAACCTTCGTCTAACATTCTTGTCGTCTAATATCTACAAGATTTTGATTCAGAAAGCTTTATTTTAAGAGTTTTTAGACAAGAAAAAGTTACCTGAACCTCGAACGTGAAGTACTTCTTCAGATTTTTTACTATCATCACCAAATAAGGCAATTTTATACCCAGAGTCTTACGTGGATCTGCCGGACAAGTGATATAAGTCGTACTAACATTACAACCGACTATTTCCAAGACTAGAGACTGGATATCTTCGTCGGTGATTCGTTTGATGTGACCATTTTTCACCTTTTTGTCCCAAATTTGAAGCGGTTTGCTGCCGATGCTGTACAGAATGGAGAGGAATCCGCTCTGGAACGTGTTTTTGAACATTTCACTTAAATTACGTCTGTAATTTACGAAAATTTTAATAAAAAATACATAAAATTCGGGGATATGGTGCGAAATAGAGGTTAAAATAAATAAATTTTGACAATAGGACAGGTGGCTCGCTCTCGAAGTTCAATAAATTTTGAGGGAACTAAATAGATAAGTTTGAAAGAAGAATTCTGTAATTTTTAGAGTGTGAAAGAAGGATTCTGTAATTTTTAGAGCATTTAAGAAGAATTCTGTAATTTTTAGAACAATAAAGAAGAAATCTGTAATTTTTCGGTCATGAAAGAAGAATTCTGTAATTTTTTAGGGTCAAGTTTTCGGTATTAATCACAGATGGCAGAGAGGGATTTAGAACTTTGAATATTTGATGCTAGAGGGCGCTACAATACATATTAAAAATTCAAAATTGATTTTTTTCGTAGATTTTTAATATATTTTACAAGTTTCTGCTATAATTATGAACTAAAACACAGTTTTTTGTGTATGATTTTCTTTATTTTTATATTTCCATCAATCGACTAGAGTATAATTGAAACAACAATATATTTTTTTTTGTTTTTAAACATTTACACGATTATAATATCATGTTCCTTAAATCTAGTGATATGTATCTTGATATGTTTGGATTTTTTCAGTACATACTTATATTTTAGATATACAGGGTGCTTCTGAATAAGTGTCCGGTGTTTGATAAGGTAATTTTTCAAGTATTCTAAGTAACAAGTTCATATACAGGGTTGTTCACCACATACGCCACGGAGTATTGTAGCTAAACGATTAGATTTTTACAAATTGTAAGTTTTGGGTTCGTTGAAGGACTATTAGAGCTACAATTTAAAAATATTTTTACAAGATACAGAGTGTCCCAAATAAATAAAAAATATCAAAGTTGTATTTTTTTAAATGGAACACCCTGTATATTATTGCATTTTTAGTTTCTACGATTAAAATAAAAGGTAAATTTGATTAAGGTTTATTACACTTAAACCTTACCGTTTTGAAATATTTTCAATTTTACGAAATTGCAGTATACATTTTAAGGCTTCATTTCTCCGAGGATATCAAAGTTTTAAATACTAAATATTTACTGAAGTTTATTTATTGATCAGTTATTGTGTTGCAATAATAAAAATTATACTACCTTATACAGAGTGTCTAAAAATTTATTTTAAATAATTACTAGCTGTAAACGGCAATAACTTATTTACTTTAAATAGAAATATTGTATATTTTATATACCCCTGTATATTTTATGAGAATCAGATGCACAATTTAATTGTCTATCAAATTGTATTATACCACTTCTTACCTATTCTTTCAAGTTTTCATAGAAAATGCATTTTCTTATAATTTAGACCTCATTTATCAATATACCCATGGAATATTGACATTTTAGATTGTTTTTATAACAACAAATGTACAAAATGTACAGACTAGTAATTTTATCGTTTTTACTAAAGTTCGTTATTACTAGCCCTTATGCAAAAAGAAAACTATTTAAATCTTTATTAAAGAGTATACCATTAATTAAATATACCACAGTATTTCCTATTTAAATGATTAACTACATACTTAATTGTGTGTGTATTCTAAATAAATGTGGATTTGAATCAGAAATCAATATAATAATAAGTTAGGAAAATGAACGTCTCTGTTGTTATAAATAAGCATTTGTCAAAAAATTAAATATAATTTTTAAAGTGTTACTTTTTACCACACTGTCTAATACACATACATAATTCAGTTTTTTAGTATTTGGAGCAATTATTATTAATCAACGCAAACAGTCAATTAATGTAGTTTGAATACTGAAATCATATTAATTGGTCCTCTTTAACAAATATTTAAACAGTTTTTTTTATATTTTAATGAAATAAACGAACTATATCGACAATATTAGTATCTGTACTCTTTAAAAATTTGGTACATCTTTAAAAATAATCTAAAATGTCAGTATTCCATGGGTATATTGATAAATGAGTTCTAAATTACAAGAAAATGCATTTTCTACAAAAACTTGAAGAGATAGGTAAAAATGGTATAATACAATTTGATAGACAATTAAATTGTGCATCTGATTCGCATAAAATATACAGGGTGTTCCCTTTAAATTAAACAAGTTATTGCCGTTTAAAGCTAGTAATTATTTAAAATAAATTTTTAGACACTCTGTATAAGGTAGTAAAGTTTTTATTATTGCAATACAATAACTGATCAATAAATAAATTTCAGTAAATATTTAGTATTAAAAACTTTGATACCCTCGGAGAAATGAAGCCTTAAAATTTATACTGCAATTTCACAAAATTGAAAATATTTCAAAAACGGTAAGGTTTAAGTGTAATAAACCTTAATCAAATTTACCTTTATTTTAATCGTAGAAACTAAAAATGTAATAATATACAGGGTGTTCCATTTAAAAAATACAACTTTGATATTTTTTATTTATTTGGGACACTCTGTATCTTGTAAAAATATTTTTAAATTGTAGCTCTAATAGTCCTTCAACGAACCCAAAACTTACAATTTGTAAAAATCTAGCCGTTTAGCTCCAATACTCCGTGTCGTATGTGGTGAACAACCCTGTATAAGTAAGCATTTTAAAATATATGTTTATATGAATTTTTACCTTAAAAATAGTTGAGAAATCATTGGTCAATTTATTCACAAACACTCTCTGTATTTTAGGCAAGCATTTAAAGTATAAATATATCTTCTAGACACTTAGATAAATAATACATCAATAATTATTATAGGCCTTTTTTACCTTTAAAAATTCCATAAGATCAAAAAAGAAAAACAGCGTCACAATGGCTTTTGAAATATCAAGGTCATAAAAATTGCCTTTTTTTATTACTTAATACTGAACTAAAAGCAAAGACTTAAAAGTTTGTTGAAAACTTTAGTGCATACTTTTTAAAATTTATTCTAATTCTATCACAGAAAGGAAATACATATAGTTGCATAATTATAGGTATTCATACTGTGCATAAGTTTGAAAGTGTGAAAGTTCACATCAGACATATACAGGGTGAGTCTTAAGTAAGTGTGCATATTTTATAAAAGAAACGTATTTTTTCTTTGCTGTTTTTAGAATAGGCTTTGAAAAAGCCAGTATCTGAGCTTATGTAAGACTCACCCTGTGTATATTTTAATTAATTTCTTGATTACGAATCATTTTGTAAAAAATAACGACAATATAGAGTATTTTTCAGTAATATCATGATTTTAAAATTAGTTTTTGTTGAAACATATTTTTTTAAAACCTATAAAAAAATATAAAAAAATTTAAGCTGTGTCAGCAAAGACAGATAACTAAAAATAGTCTTATAATAAATATTTTCACTTATTAAGAATAAATACATTTTTTTTCAAACGTCACAAAAGTATTAATTTTTGCGACATGATTTACAATAATAAAACAATTTTTTTACTATTATGAAGAATATAAAAGTTTATATACGAATAATATTTTGCGTAAAATGATCACAAATTCTATAATATATACAGTAATACCTATATTGTTTTAAATAAAATATATATCTAATAAACAACAACAAAATATTAATAATAAATGTAAAATTAATATTTTACAAGCTTTTTTAATATTGCTAATACACGAAAATGTAATACTACATATTTACAACAATCAATAACTACATACCCTTAATTCTCGTTAAAATAATATACAGGATGTTATCTAAATAAGGTAGAATATTTCATTTAAGGTACAATTTTTTTTAAAACATGTTTTAAATTCCTGGAAATGTTTATCTTATTTAAAAAATCACCCTGTATAGGACAAAAATGGTATCGAGGCAGCCATTTTAGAATATGTCGTTGTACCTATACCTATGTAGAAAAAAAGCAGAGTTTTTAACTTTGAAAAAATTAATATGAAAATAAGAACAAAAAAACAAAATTATATACCGGGTGGTTCAAGTACACTTCTTCCATTTTAATAAATTAAAACTCTGTTAACTAATAGAATGTATTTCTTAAAACATAGCTGCCATTACCAACCTTAATATCTTTATTTTACTTTTTCTTTGTGCTATAGTCTTTGATAAATATCTTCAAAAACGCCTAAATATAGTGAATTAAAGTGTAATATTCTTAGAATTAAATTGATATGTATTTTTTGTTACAATTTAATCACATATTTGACAATATAACTTGATATGTATATATATTTTTTTACAGAATTAGTTCAAACTGTTCCAAATAGGAATGTGCGGAAACATCGAATTTTGGAAAATATCGATATATTTTAAAAATTAATGTCGATACCGTACCCCATCCCTAATAATGTTTATTTTTATTTTCAATTATATATTTGAACTAGTTCTGTTTTAAGTCAATTCCTATCTTACCAACATCTATACACATAGAATTGACTAAAGTCGTATATGTATTGTAATTATCTAATAATTTATGTGTTATATATCTTTTATAATAAATATTAATATCTCTTTATTGTTTATACAGCTATAAGATGATATGTTTTGTTTCAATATTTGGACAACTCTATACTATTTTGTTCAAACAGCAATTAACAATATATATTATACAAATAATTTTATGTTGAAATATAATATTGATATATTTTACTATATTAGATAAAAATTTAAATAATATATTATATGTATAGCCAAAAAGAATACAAAAAGATTATTTTTTGGGGATTTAGCTTTCAAAAATTCATATTTTTTGTTCATTTTATCAAATATATGCTCTATTTTTTAGTATTTTATATATTTATTTTTATTTTTGTCTTCTTTTTGGCCATACAAAACAATTTAGTTTATAACTATTTGTAAAATTTCTACAAAATAATAACAAAATCACAGATAAATTTCAAAAATAAGCGTTTTTTAATGTTAAAATAATTAAATTATTCATAACAATTAATTTAGTTTAAACTTAACAACAAAATCCTTTTAGAGTTAGGGTAAACTACATTGATATCTGGCGTTTTTAATATACAGGGTGGTCGAGTTTTTTCTAGCATGACATTAACAGTTGACTGAAAAATTTGAGAGATTAACTTTTTTGAAGTAAGATTCTCTCTCATTTGTTAAATTTCTGCTACGAAAACCTGAAACACTCTGTATATATCGATGATTATAACAAATATCATCTTAAAGATAATCTAATAATCAAGTTTAAAGCTTAAAAAGTACGTGTAGAAATATTTTTAATAGTAAATATATATGTTTTGTGCTTTCTAACATTTTAGTGATATGTATAAATATATAAGGTTTCAAGATTTTCTATGAATCATATCCCATCACTCAAAACAAATTGGGTAAAATCCACCATAAAAAGCATATGAAATCTCCCCAACCTAGTTCTAGTAATAGTTATACAGGGTGTTTCAAAACAAATGCGAAAAACTTCAGGGGGTGATTCCTTGTTAAAAATAAAGGGTAGTTTGCTTTATAAACGTTGAGTCAAAAGTCAATCATTAGGGAGATATCGCGGTACAAAGATGGCGGAAAAACAATGTTTTTATTTTTTATCTTGAAAACGAAAAGAGATAGACTAATGAAATTTTATGGAAGCATTACTGTTATGAAAACACACTTTCTGGTAATTTTTTCACTTTTTTAAAATGAGTGGAAGGGGTTGAAATAAACTACCCCTATCATTCTTGTTAACGAAATTTAAAGAAAAATATTATCAAACACATGCAAGAAAATTAATTTGGATAGTTTAGTTTATTTAGAAACTTTTTTATCTCTTGTGTTTTTTTGATAAAAGTCACCGATTTGAAATTAAAAAATAGAATGTAAAGCATTACATGTCAGGGCAGAAAACATTTTTAGATAAAGAAAAAAGGCTTCGGAATAATTAATTGATCGTAAGATAATAACGTATTGCAGTAGAGTAATGTCAAATAAAATAATATTAGAAACATCCTAAAAAATGACAACCTAACCTAACCTAACCTACTAGATTCTTTATCTAAAAATGTTTTTTGTCCTGACATGGTAATGCTTTACATTTTATTTTTAATTTCAAATCGGTGACTTTTATCAAAAACACAAGAGATAAAAAGTTTCTAAATAAACTAAACTATCCAAATTAATTTTCTTGCATGTGTTTGATAATATTTTTCTTTAAATTTCGTTAACAAGAATGATAGGGGAGTTTATTTCAACCCCTTTCACTCATTTTGCAAAAAATCAAAAAATTACCAGAAAGTGTGTTTTCATAACAGTAATGCTTCCATAAAATTTCATTAGTCTATCGCTTTTCGTTTTCAAGATAAAAATAAATCTCTAATGGTTGACTTTTGACCCAACGTTTATAAAGCAAACTACCCTTTATTTTTAACAAGGAATCACCCCCTGAAGTTTTTCGCATTTGTTTTGAAACACCCTGTATAAACTATATTTTGCTCAAATATATTATAAGAATATATTGTAGTACCGCATTTACACAACGAGCGGAAAGCGAAGCCAAAGAAAAGAAACAGGAATATCAATCTTACAGAAGTCTATCCTTTTCGCTCAACAGTATTTTCGTGCGCACGCTCCAAATAAAACGTCTGATTCGTCTACTTCATCGCTGAACTCTAAATATTAATAAAGTATAATTTATTATTTTTTATTGGTAATGGCATTATTTCAACCAGTTATTTTAGATATTCATTATATCTATCCGTTTCTTGTTTTTGTTTAAATATGTCAGAGATTAAATTTAAATTTATAAGTAAAGGCGCGAATAGTCAGACGCTAAATTGATTTACGTGGTAGAGAGAAACTTAGAAAACTACTTCTATTGGTTACTATGAAATAAATCAACTAACTGAGAAGCACTTCTTACGCCTGCGTAGTTCAAAGCTGTTGAACGAAAAGGAACGACTTATATGGATTTTGAATAGCTCCATCTCAAAAATTTAGCTTCAATTTCTATTCTTGACTAGCGATATAGTGTAATATATATAATATATATGATTTTACTGGTCTAATATTATACCCTAATTTTTTTTGAGTGATGTTTTCTAATACTGTTAATTTTCTTCGATATGTTTTAGTTACCGTTAGGTCTAACAAACAAGGTCTGCATTATATTCAAGCTCTCCTCTAAAGACTGAGCAAATCTACTGGTACTGGTGATCTCCGAAGACCAGAAAGCCGATAAACAGAAGATGATATGGTCGCTTTTTGGGTTGTACGAAGCCCCATACCCATCGGGTTCCACAGGGCCGTAACCCATGAAGGAATTGGTGCTTGTCGATACTTGACTGGTGGATAGTAAAAACTTGTTGGCTATCCTGTGTTAAAAAATGTTATTTCTCTTTATTTAACTCATGGTTTTATGTAAAGTGTTTAAATCTGGAAAGGAATTGTGTCTGGACGTTATTATTAAGAGCATAAGTATGTATGTTAATTACGAGCAATTTGTAAAAATATAGAGAATACTACAGGGTGTCCCCAAAAAAGTTACATATCAAAGTTGTGTTTTTTCCTATGGAACACCCTGTATATCAATTGATTTTCCGATTCTAGGAAAAAAATACAGGCGAGTTTTATTAGAGAAACATATGACTAAAATGTAAGATTTATAACATATTGTTGCGGACCGGTGTGGACTCGACTTAACCTAACAATATGGCCCGCCCTCGGATGACCTTAACATCGCATAGACACCGTAATGATTCATTCGAAGATTCGAGAAGTATCGAGTTCTACTGTAGTATAGACTATTCTAGAGTTCTTTACCTGTCGGTATAAAAGCCGGCGGCTGTGGCCTACAGAGGGCAGCTATAAATATACGAGTGGAGTTGACGCGCTAAAATTCAAAATACATTCTTAGTTATAAATCGTTTGTAAATAGTTCTATAAGTCTTTTATCGTTATTGTTTTTGTTAATTAGTGTTAAATAAATAGTGTTTAAATAAATTGTGACTTTCTATCCACACGGAACCGACGAAAAACGTAACGATATTCAAAATTTTTAAAACTGTAGAACTTTTTTTAAAATTCAATAAAAGGTTACCTAAATCAGAATTTATCCGGTATAGCCTTTAATGTAGTTATAATAACCACTGTACTTTGAATTAAATTAAAAGTTGAGCCGCAAAGTTACACAGGGTGAGACAAAATTAATATTGAAAATTGGTCACTTTTAAAAACTTTTAAAAGAAAATTATTTTTTTATTTTAAATGGAATACCTAGTATATTGGGTATTTCATTTAAAATACCTTTCTCTCTCTTTTAAATTACCTCTATATCTCTAAAAAATGCCACAAAACAAATTAAGTAGCACTATTTTTTACCTGTACGATGGATCAGTGAAGATTTCAGGCAATGGCGATGTTGCAGTTGGTGATGTATCCTTGGCAGCCTCTCTGAGTCCTAGAAGATGTATATCAATGCCCTGTCCTAAAATATTATCCACCATTTCTTTCGTTTGAGCCCTCACAGCCTCATTCCACAAGAAAATCTTCTGATCGTCACTCACCAAGTGGAATGTCACCTAGAAATATAATTTTTGTCATTGATATTAAAATCAGTTCCCGCGGGCTTTTTTAGTGTTTATTTTATTAGATTAGCAACTTGCGGCCATGCTGACGCGATGCCGTCTCTAATAGAACAGCCTCTGAGCGAGATTTATGACGTCACGCTAGTTAGATACTACTGATTAATAAATATGTTGTAGAATACATGGAAAACATAATTATTCCTCGTATTTTTGGTTTGTATTTGAAAAACAAACATTGATTTTAAAATACAAACCAAAAATACGAGGAATAGTTATGTTTTCCATGTATTCTAACACATATTTATTAATCCATAGTATCTAACTAGCGTGACGTCATAAATCTCGCTCCGAGGCTGTTCTATTAGAGACGGCATTGGTCTGATATTTAGAAATGTCAAGAGCTGATGACATTTTACTTTTGACAATTATGACATTTCGTATTGATTTTTGGTAGAAGAGGAAGAACTATCACTTGTTTTATTATTTTCCTTTTCTATTTTACGAAAGTAAAAAGAGTTACCTATCTGATTCGTTCAGGCACTCAATTTAAAGAATATCAGTAACTTTTTTGACAGAGGGATTTTATATTTGCCGTGTCGGTAAGAAATAACGGTTAAAATTCAAAGTTACTCATTTTATAGACTATATAAACTTACTAAATATTTTTGAATCTTATTTGTATTTTATTATTCTTTGACATTGTAAACATTTATAAATGTTTATTTTAAACAATAAGACTGGCAATGTAATTTGTATACTTGTTTTGTATTCTCTTTTGTTTGTTTACTTTACCTTGGTCTACAAATTGTAACAATAATATGATCTGATCTCAGATACACCCTGAAACTTCTATTTGACAAATAATAATGATGACGTAACGTTGAAAAATCGCTGAACAGACGGTACATATATGATTTTACCAACCTTTTTGTTTCCAATATCATAATCGGTATCTTCCTTGGGCTGTGACATAGCTTTAACCCACTCCAAAGCCTCCGGACTCGCAGATCTGATACAGTCAACCCTTCCCAACAAAAACCTTCTTGTACTAGCACTCTCGTAGGTAGCTGTCAGCTTACCGTACAGCTTATAGTAGGCTAACTGCAAAGCCAGCTGGATATACACGTCTGGACTGACTTTGCATGATTTTATGAAGTCTTTCCCGTATCCTGTGAATCGAAACACTTGGAAGTCCAAGTCTTTGATGAGATTGTCCAGGTGTTCTGAGGCCAGTTCGATTCGTTTGGCATCTGTGGCTTCCAGAGTCCATTCTAGCTTTTCCGGTGGTGGCAAATGACCTCCGCAAGCTGTAGGTACTTCTGATGATTCAGGAAAGGATTCCGCATGTTTCCAGAAGCTTTCTACAAGTTGTATTACTGCCACACCTATTAAAATATAAAAAAAATGCTCGTTTGAGACATATAATATATACGATGCAGGGAGAACGGTAGTTTATATCAAAATGAAATTTTGGGTTGATATGTAGGTTAATTGAAAGCATTTTATAAAAATATATAGAGTTATACAGGGTGTCCTCAAAAAAAGTTACATATCAAAGTTGTGTTTTTTGTAACGGAACACCCTATATATTAATTGATTTTTGGATTCTAGGATAAAAATAAAGGTGAGCTTTATCAAAGAAGCATATGCCTAAACTGTAAGAATTTTGACGTATTTCACATTTTGTGAAAATGAAGAGTAAATTTTAAATTTCAATAGCAGCTACCTAAATCTTAATTTACCCTGTATAGCCTGATATTTAGTTACAATAACCATTGTATGTTAAACTAAATTAAAATTTGACTTGAAAATTTGTACAGGGTGAGACAAAATTAATATGGAACATCGGTCACTTTTAAGAGGAAGCTACTCCTTTATTTTAAATGGAACATCCAGTATATTATTCTAATGTTCAATGGAGAACTTATATATCATCAAAAATTATTCAGGTTAACTACCTCTCAGGCAAAGATTCTCCTAGTTATTTTAATTTTTATGATTTTGCGTCAGTAGATTTTTATTATTTGAAAAAATCCAGGGGGGGGGGGTGGTTGTGATAACCTTTTGCTTTAATTTAGCAAAAAATAAAAAATGTGGAGTAAAATACTCAACGGTAATAAAAAGATGCACTTTTAAAACATATTTTAATTATTGCAGAATTCTCTCTGATATAGGATAAGTTTGCATTTTCGGAAAATTTCTGGATTTTTTTTGTTTTAACTGAGACAAAATGATAACTAGTTGTTAAAGTTGGACTAATTAGACAGCTACGTTGTGAAGTAAGGTCAGACCATATCACAGCTACCTAGATTTTATCAAATAATAAAGATCTACTGATACTAAATCATAAAAATGAAAATATCTAGGAAAATCTTTGTTTGAGTGTAAAGGAGTAACTTGCTTTTAAAGGTGATCAATGTTAAACATTAATTTTGCCACGTCCTGTATAACTTTTGGGACAGGTTTTAATTCGATTTAAAGTACAATAGTTATTTTAACTCCATATTATGCTATACCGGATAAATTATAATTAAGGTAACTTTTCTTGAAATTTCAAACTTGTTCTTCATTTTTAGAAAATGTTAAGTAAGTCAAAAACCTTACATTTCAGTCATATACTTCCCTAATAAAACTCACCTTTATTTTTCTCATAGAATCCAAAAATGAATTAATATACAGGGTTGTTCACCACATACGACACGGAGTATTGTAGCTAAACGATGCGATTTTTACAAATTGTAAGTTTGGGGTTCGTTGAAGGACTATTAGAGCTACAATTTAAAAATATTTTTACAATATACAGAGTGTCCCAAATAAATAAAAAATATCAAAGTTGTATTTTTTTAAATGGAACACCCTGTATATTATTACATTTTTAGTTTCTACGATTAAAATAAAGGTAAATTTGATTAAGGTTTATTATACTTAAACCTTACCGTTTTTGAAACATTTTCAATTTTGTGAAATTGCAGTAAAAATTTTAAGGCTTCATTTCTCCAAGGGTATCAATGTTTTTAATACTAAATATTAAATGAAGTTTATTTATTGATTAGTTATTATGTTGCATTAATAAAAGTAATACTACCTTATACAGAGTGTCTACAAATTTATTTTAAATAATTATTAGCTTCAAACGGCAACAACTTCTTTAATTTAAATAGAATGCCCTGTATATTTTAGGAGAATCAGATGCACAATTAATTGTCTATCAAATTATATTATACCATTTTTACCTATCCCTTCAAGTTTTCGTAGAAAATGCATTTTCTTATAATTTAGACCTCATTTATCAATATATCCATGGAATATTGACATTTTAGATTGTTTTAAAGCAACAAATGTACAAAATGTACAGATAGACTAGTAATATTATCGTTTTTAGCAAAGCGATAATATTACTAGCCCATTTGTATGCAAAAAGAAAACTATTTAAATCTTTTTATAAAGAGTATACCATTAATTAAATATAACACCATTATTTACGCCCATATACTACTAATTAATGACATACTTAATTGTGTTCGTTAATAAATTATTATTAATAAATGTGGATTTTGAGTCAGAAATCAATATAATAATAAGTTATCAAATTAAAGTCTTTGTTGTTATAAATAAGCATTTATTAAAAAAATGAAATATCAATTTTAAGGTGTTACTTTTTATCACACTGTCTAATGCCCATACAAAATTCAGTTTTTTAGTATTTGGAGCAATTATTATTAATCAACGCAAACAGTCAGTTAATGTAGTTTGAATACTGGAATCATATTAATTGATCCTCTTTAACAAATATTTAAACATTTTTTTTTATTTTTTAATGAAATAAACGAATTATATCGACAATATTAGTATCTGTAAAAAATGGTATAATATAATTTGATAGACAATTAAATTGTGCATCTGATTCTCGTAAAATATATAGGGTGTTCCATTTAAATTAAACAAGTTATTGCCGTTTGAAGCTAATAATTATTTAAAATAAATTTTTAGACACTCTGTATAAGGTAGTATTATTTTTATTATTGCAACACAATAACTGATCAGTAAATAAACTTCAGTAAATATTTAGTATTAAAAAGTTTGATACCCTTGGAGAAATGAAGCCTTAACATTTTTACTGCAATTTCACAAAATTGAAAATATTTCAAAAACGGTAAGGTTTAAGTATAATAAATCTTAATCAAATTTACCTTTATTTTAATCGTAGAAACTAAAAATGTAATAATATACAGGGTGTTCCATTTAATAAAATACAACTTTGATATTTTTTACTTATTTGGGACACTCTGTATCTTGTAAAATTATTTTTAAATTGTACCTCTAATAGTCCTTCATCGAACCCAAAACTTACAATTTGTAAAAATCTCATCGTTTAGCTACAATACCCCGTGTCGTTACAAAAAAAAACACAACTTTGATGTGTAATTTTTTTTAGGGACATCCTGTAGAACTCTCTAAATTTTTAAAAAGTGCTCTGAATTAATCTACATATGCTCACAAAATTTCATTTCAATACAAACTGTCGATCGCCTTGCAGACCCCGCGTCCCTCGTATGAGAGGCGCCACCCTGTATATTTATTAAAATAACTTTTAAAAATACTGTACAAAACAGTTCTATGTCCGGGTACATTCGGACGTATACCCTATTATACACTATTTTTATATAAAAGCATTATATTTCTGAAATTCTCTAGTACAAATGTATCTACCCCTAAAATACAGGCAACCAGTTATACCAAACTGTATAGACCGCTGCCTTAATATCTCACCGCTCGCTTCCGACGTTAAATAACTACATATACGACTGGGTACGACCGTTCTAACGGAAGGTCTGCTACCTTTGGGATGAAACCCAAACTTGAGAGTTGAATTCAAAGAAGCTACGAAATAGTATGCACGATGAAACAGGCGCAAGCCACAAACGCACTCAAAGGTGACTTTGGCCTTCTTTTTTTTATTAATTTATCTGAAAAATTAAGAAATAGAATATTTATTTTTATTTAAAAAAATTGAAGAAAGAAACATAATTTCACTTCTAAGGTGATTAGCATCCAAGCGGCATCGGCAGACTAAAGTTATAAATAAGCACTAAGGAGGAAATAATAAATATTTACGATACGCGTGTGAAAGTTGCTATAACCACACAAGTATCTTGGTAGAGTTAACTCGCGTGTATTGTACAGGGTGTCTCTAAGAATAGCTCTCGGCTGTATCTCGGAAAGTATTAGTTGTAGAGCTTGCGGAAAAAAATATTTATAACTAATGAGACCATGAGAAACTGCTGAAAATTATTTTCAAGTTTTTAGGACGGCCGCTAGAGGGCGTAACTGCTATGAAAATTAACAAAATGGAATTTTTAAGAAATTTTGCCTAGATACGATGTACTATAAATAATAGAACAAATTATGGATCTTTTTTGTTAGAACCGTTTTGCCCTATCTGCTAAAATAAAGTGGTGGGGGAAGGTTAGATCTGTTTTTATTTGAATATTAATAACTTCGGACTGGATGATCGGAATCCAACAAGCGCGGGCTCGTTTAAAAGAGCGTTTCTTACTCTATATTATACCATATAAACAGTAATAATAAGCTTTTGAACGTAGACGCTAGGGGGCGTTGTCTTGTAATTTAAAAAACATTGCGCGTTTTTTCAAAAAAATTAAATGCGATAGTATATATAATTTTAGCTGATATTAAAGAGGAACAAAAGCTTAACAAGTCAGCGAAAACCGCATCTTGATATCTTTTTTCAAACCAAAGTTATTAACAAAATTATAATGAATACCAAAAAATAAGCCCTTAATTACCTTATTTTTCCAACACGGTATCACTAGCCTTCTTTATTTTGGTAGATAGGGGAAAATGGCTCTAACAAAAAATATTCAAAAGTTACTGAAGATTATGAAGCTATTACTTAAGGTTGATTTTCATGCATCCGTTGTCCGACGATACGATGATACGATATTAATTTTATTGGTTGTATTTAAAGGCTTCGATTGGTTAACCATTTCTAACCAATCGAATGGTTAGTTAAGAGCTTCTTAACTCACTGACGTAGATAAATTGATTTTAATTAACTATACCTTCAGCCATTGAGTGTTCGTAACATAGTCCACAAGCTCCGTCTCCAGATATAACCAACTGAACCGTTTTATCAAACCATCTGTTACAGGAATTGAACTTTGTGCCACCCCCGTGGATCATTTGGTGGGCCAAGTTGCTTTCATCTCTTGTTCCAGCTGAAAAACCTAGAAAAAACAGGTTTGGATAGCTTTCCAACATAACATTTATTATTATTTTAATAAAACACAGATATAGAATTACTGTTGCTTAAAGAACCAATACTATATATGAAATTTATATTTTTATGGTACCTTTTCCACCTTTTTGTAGTCTACAGTTAAAACTATTCGGTAGTGCTTCATCTAAACAAACTACCAGTAAAGATTTGATGATAAGATCCAGATTTCTTCGATTTTTGTCATCTTTCATTAGATCTTCGCGTGCTTCAGCCCACAAAGTTCTTTTCCATCCTAAAATATACAGTTGTGAATAACCATTAACCTTCAAAACAATACTATAGTACCTGTAAGTACTCCTACTGGAGGTGCATTCGATTGGCAAGGAGCATCATCCAAAATATACAATAATTGACCACATATCTCATCTTCTGTTAGTCTTCCACGATCACCTGCTTGTACCGGGACGCAGTACTGCTGATTTCTGCAGATAACAATCACGTGTTCGCTTGCTTGATCTAAAGAAAGTTGAAAATTACCAGAATTTATATATAAGACAGTAACATGAGTATATATTATTATTTATTTTCTTACCACCATTTTTCTGCGTCTTAGCTATATACTGACTATCCCTGACCCTTCCAGGGACCCTACAACATCCCAAAATCCGGTAGTACTGCGCCATGCACAAGGGTTGTCCAGGTTCCCTGGACGTAGCTCTCTCAACGGGCAGTCCTTTCCTGTTCAGTATGTCCTTGTGATTCAGAGCTGCGTCTATGAGCCTGGCTGTAAATCTGGCAACGTCCAGGATAGTGGTGAACTTCCTAGGCGGGAAAACCATGCCAGGGTTCGAATTGACAGGTATGGAGTCGCGGTAGTTCAAGTACATGTCGTTTAGCCAGTAGTCGTAGGCCTAAAAGGAAGAAATGAATTGAGACAAAGAAGGGGCAACGCTCAAGCTGTAAGTGTTTAAAAAAATTGTGCCAATTCTCATGGGGAGATTCCTCAATCATATCTATCAAAAATAGTAGATAATGTAGAACTTTAACCGCAAAGGTAGATTAAATAATAATTTAACAGCCAGGATAGGTTATAAACTTTATTTCTTCATAGAATAGGGTTCATAGTTTCATAGTTGTCGATTTTGGAAAGAAATCAGTACATGTATATTATTTCGTATATTTTTCATGTTATTGATTTTATGGAAAGCACTGTTCATTAAAATGTTGTATTCTATGTTATAGGGCTTGTTTCTCTCTACAAATTCCTGTCTCACAATGTACCGTTTGTGTCCGGGAAAGGTTCATAGTTTCATAGTTGTCGATTTTCGAAAGAAATCAGTACATGTATATTATTTCCTATATTTTTCATTTTGTTGATTTTATGAAAAGCACTGTTCATTAAAATGTTGTATCCTATGTTATAGGGTTTGTTTCTCTCTACAATTTCCTGTCTCACAATGTACCGTTTGTGTCCGGGAAGGGTTCATAGTTGTCGATTTTCGAAAGAAATCAGTACATGTATATTATTTCGTATATTTTTCATTTTATTGATTTTATGGAAAGCACTGTTCATTAAAATGTTGTTATACGGCTTGTTTCTCTCTACAATTTCCTGTCTCACAACGTAGGTAACTCGTTATGGAAAAAAATATTGTTTTATAGACGACGATAAAATTGCATTACCGTCTTGTATAAAAAATAACTAATTTTGTTCACAAGTGATAATCTAAGGTATTATAAACATAAACATAAAGTCTCTAGGACCCTGAATGACGTCAATATAGACATCCAATTAGCAACGAAGTGTGACAGAAGGGTGAATTTTGGATCTTGTTAGGTTGTTTGATCACTGGATCGAAAAGCAAACGTTGCCAATGTTTCCCCTTTAGAGCCAGATCGGCAGAATAAGCTTTTCTAGCCATTCATCCAGCTACAAACAACTCTGTTTGAAGGTAGATTCAAGCAAAAAGGGTTAAGTTCCGCGAAAACAGTGAAAATTAAATTGGATTCATCGAGAAATGACAGAAGAGTTGTAAAAACCAATCAGAATTTTAATTCTAAAGTAAATTTCTGCGTTATTGAATTATTTATCTAGAAATTAGAAAGGGTTGTCATAGTAGATTGTAGGAAGCTGAATGAAATTGAGAATTTTAATTGAAACGGTATTTGCATAAACTAGAAATAAATTTTATTTTTTTATGAAATGTTGGAAACATAGAAAAAGCCTAACGTATAGGAAATATAATTTGATATTCATAAAATCATAGGTTGACAACTTAAGGTGTGTTGCCTGTTCAGTTTCAATTTAAAAGTAGACGCAGTTTTTTTTTAAATTAATTAAAATGGGCATATGAATTCAGCACAGTCAGGTCTTTAAAAAACCTATTTACAATTTTGCTGTCAAATTAATAGGGGAGCCAATATTTGGACACCGATTTCTTTCGAAAATCGACAACTATGAAACTATGAACTTTTCCCGGACACAAACGGTACATTGTGAGACAGGAAATTGTAGAGAGAAACAAGCCCTATAACATAGGATACATTTTAATGAACATTGCTTTCCATAAAATTAATAAAATGAAAAATATACGAAATAATATACATGTACTGATTTCTTTCGAAAATCGACAACTATGAAACTATGAACCCTTCCCGGACACAAACGGTACATTGTGAGACAGGAATTTGTAGAGAGAAACAAGCCCTATAACATAGAATACATTTTAATGAACAGTGCTTTCCATAAAATCAATAAAATGAAAAATATACGAAATAATATACATGTACCGATTTCTTTCGAAAATCGACAACTATGAAAATAAGAACCCTTCCCGGACACAAACGGTACATTGTGACACAGGAAATTGTAGAGAGAAACAAGCCCTAACATAGGATACAACATTTTAATGAACAGTGCTTTCCATAAAATCAATAAAATGAAAAATATACGAAATAATATACATGTACTGATTTCTTTCGAAAATCGACAACTATGAAACAATGATCCCTTCCCCGACACAAACGGTACATTGTGAGACAGGAAATTGTAGAGAGAAACAAGCCCTATAACGTATAGGATACAACATTTTAATGAACAGTGTTTTCCATAAAATCAATAAAATGAAAAATATACGAAATAATATACATGTACTGATTTCTTTCGAAAATCAACAACTATGAAATTATGAACCCTTCCCGGACACAAACGGTACATTGTGAGACAAGAAATTGAAGAGAGAAACAAGCCCTATAACATAGAATACAACATTTTCATGAACAGTGCTTTCCATAAAATTTCTTGAGGGATATTCAAGAAACTTATAATTACTAGTATATATAGACAAACAGAAAATATGATCAAAACAAAATGTCACAAAAACCACCAGTATACAGAAGAACTGCGCTATTTTTTTTCTTTAAGGTATTTTGAGTGTTTTCATATTGGCTTTCAATTTATTTTGAGGTGTTTTTTTTTTAATTTCAATAAGTATTTTACCCAATTGTCCATCTTCTCCCTCCTATCCAACAGGTAGAGCTGTAGTTTCCTCCCCAAGCCACCTTCCCCACTGAATTTTTCCACCAAATTCGTCAATTTTTCGTGTTCCTCGTCTTTTAGTAGTGGTTTCATCGTTTTCAAGTACTTTTCCATGGTGGTTTCTATAGGTGGTACGGGTAGTTTGGGTAGACCTACATACTGCAAAGAAAAAACAAAAAATAGTTTATTTATATCATCATATATTTTGTGTTCTTGTTTATACCTACTATACTTTTAGGGACGCAAAGAGCTAAAGACCGAGAAAAATCAAAGATTTTCCTTGATTTACTAAGAACAATCTTATATTTTAGATAAAAAACACTTTTCTGTAATCTTAGATAGATTCCTAATTATACCTATTTATTTTTAAACATTTTTTAAAATCTTCTGGTAATCGGTTTCTAAGGCATTATTTATGTATTGTTTAATGACAATTTTTGGACGCAATTTGGACCGTAGATGCTATTAAAAATTGTCAGTCATTTATTAGTGTGAAGATACCGAATACAAAAACTCATTTTCCAAGAGTGTTTACGATTACTGAGGGACCAATAGAGGTATCAATTTCTTACATGTATTTCGTAAGTACGCAAAACTTCGACTACTCAATGTGACGCATTGTATAAAACACTTTTTATACAATATTTCGTGTACTTGTTATTATTCACACGTTACCCAGACTATTTTATTTACCTTTGTACCCTTACATAGTTATCCTGTTTGAACCTCGCACCCAAGCTAACGAAAATAAAACATAATTCGGCGGTCAAACAATGCTAATTGGCATCCGCCGTGCTAACCCAGCCGTTTGCGAAAGGGCTTTAATTGGTACAGCGCCCCCTCTTTTCCTAGGGCCCTTTTTATCCATTCCCTGTAACCAGTTTAAGGGAGGAAATCAACGCGCGCCAGTGGTTAAAAAGCGTTTTTTTATCTTTTACTTTTCTCTTGCTTTCGAAAAAAATTAAAAAACGGGCAGAATTAAAGAGGCAGTAGACAGAAAAAACTACAGTTTGGTGATCAAATAATAGGTAAGTAGGTTTGGTTTGGTTTGGTTAGTTATACTACCAGGTTTTTTTTTGATGAAAATTATACCGATTTTAAAATTTTAAGCATGATCAAAAATCTCTCGTACACAAGTGTTCAGAAAATCGATTTTACCAGAAAACCGAAGAATTTAATATCTAATAGTTTTATATTTTCGAAAAGTACATAAAATTTCCAAACAAACTGTGAAATTTTCAATATTTTATAACTATATTCACTATTCTTTTATAAGCATCAAAATCGGTCAAAAAAACCCACCAAAAATGGAAAATTTTTTGACTTTTTTTCATAGATATAGTGATGAAAATTGGTGATTTTAATAAAACTAATGTTATTTACTAATTAAAAGGTGTAAAATAAGAAAATACAGGTCATTGTGGTTTTAGGCTAAGGTTTTAGGAGTATGATACGAGATATAGGAAAAGTTTTAACTAGCATCAAAAGTCTCTCTCAAACAAGGGTCCAAAAAATTGATTTTACCATGAAACCAAAGTAATCAAGCTCTAATAGTTATATGTTTTCAAAAAACACATAAAATTTCCTACAAACTGTGAAATTTTCAAAATTTTATAACCATGTTTACTATGCTTTTATGCGCATCAAAATCATTTAAAAAACACCAAAAATGGACAATTTTTTTACTTTTTTTCTTACATGTCATAAAAGTCATAAAAATTGGTCATTTTAATAAAACTAATGTTATGTTGATAAAACCGGTGAGTGTCTCACTTGAATAAAACATATACATATAGTACAATTCTTTTAAAAGTTTCTCAATATGGCTGACCTAGTTACGAAAATTGGTAATTTTTTTAATGAAAAATAAGTTGGCGTTAGCGAATTCAGAAATTGTTTTACTCTTTGGTTAACAATAATATTTTTCAGGATTGTCAAGTTGACGTTAAAGTTAGGTTTTTAGATGGTTGTCATAAATAAAAACATAGATTATTGAAATTATTTAATAAGAATAAAGGTATTTTACCGCAGATCCGAAGAGATTTTACTTAAAGGTATTTTATAAACTTTCTCAGTGAGAATATTAACTCCCCTATTTCTTATATTTCAGTTAAGGGGACGTAAGAACTATAGGAAGTAAATTTTTGTTTTCATGTTTTGACGATATCTGAGAGTTCCTAGAACTATCAAGATTATTGAATAATTATAGTTGTTTAATAAGTGAAATTAATAGAAGACTTGGAAATAGGATGATGCTTTTCATGTTGTAGTTGATAAATCACCCCATTTCTCTTAATTTTTTTTTTCAGTACAGTTAATCACAAATTAAATTGATGTGTGCAAAAACAGCTATATATTTTCAAACATCTTATTTAAATAGTTCTTTTATATACTATTAAACTGTATCAACTACAAAGTATTTAGCAAAAAATTATAAGGTAATAAATTTTGTATATATAATTTATGAAAATTTATAATATATAAAGATTAGAACACAATCCTCTGAAGGAAAAAGAAATACTCAAAAACTCATTAAATATACTTTATTAAAAATAACAACATACCAAAACATCCATGCAAACTGTAATAATCAGAACATTATCCACATTATACCTTTATTAAATTTGTGTCCACACTCCTGCCAGGAAATCCAGAAATGTTTGTTTAAATATTAACTTATTTTAAATTGCCAGAAACACATCAGAATATATCACAACCACAACTATAGGTTAATCTGTACTAAATTTTATACCGAGTAAGTGATGCGTTAACTAACAAGTATAGGATAAAAAACAATTATTAATATAGAGTGTACTATACAATGTCCTGCTTATTTATGAAATGACTTTCCCTTCAAATGTGAGGAATACCAGTAAAATAAAACATAATTTTTGGTTTAGTTTGGTGTTTGATATTCTAACTACATCTATTACAAACCTTAAGTGCTTTTAGTGAGTAATTGTATTTTTTATTATTCCTTGTGTATCCTGTAAAGTAAAAAAATATTTCAAGAAATATAAAAACAATGCAATAGATATCAAACAGATTCATAAAAACTACTTACAATTATTGTACATAATTATATATTTCAAGTGTTATTTGATGTTTGGTCCCATTACCAACATTACCTTATTTAGGTCTTCTCTACCAACTCAACTTTTAAACCTGTTTTAAACCTTCTTTATATTTTAAAACTGATTTACAACAATCTGTAATGCCCGCGCTGTTTCCTGAAATATAAGTTTTAATCTATTTATTATCATATAGTAGATATTACAAACCTGAAAATTACTGATACGAGGAAACTTCTCAAAATAATTATAATAATACCTTTTACAAACATCTGGACTAATTTATTTTCACGAATTTATGAACGAGCCAATGTTTTCTAATACGTTTTTAAGCGATTTACACATTTTGAATATCTTCCAGCCTATTCGTCAACTCTTGATCGGTGAAAAGATTATTTATAACTATATAATTAGTACTGCAGGTTGCAGGTTAAATAAAAGAACAAAATCAAGTAGAATTTGTGAATAAAAACTAAAAAAATAATGAAAATATTTAGAAAAAGGAACCGTAAACGTCAATGTCAGCCAAGTGTCAGAGTTCAATTGGATTTACCACAGATTATCAATTTGGACGATTTGAAGTACAGTCGATTCCAGTTTAGAGATTTTCGTTTTTTAAGCCTCCCATACTGAAGTCCGCCATATTGGGAAGTTTTAAATGAATACAAGTATATACTGTCAAAATACCATTTTACTGCCAAGCGACTGCGAAAAAAACTGCCTATATGTCAGCGACTACATCAAGGAAATATACATGTAATTCTAACAATCCCTTTGATAAAACTGAAGTTATTCACTAATTAAAAGGTGTAGAATAAGAAAATATGGGCCATTGTGCCCTTAGGAGTACGGTAGGTACATAATACAGGCAAAATTCTAAGCTTCATCAAACATTACTCATTTTAGAGAAATTATGACAGAGCTGTTATAACCGCTGGCTTTACAGTGCTGCGCCATTTGAAGCAAGTTCAAATCCCCCATCCATGCATTTATGGATGAATCCGAAACTAAATTACAGATATCTTTAGGCTATACGTGTGTCGTTATGGCTTTATTTCCCATTGATAATATGCAAAACGCCTAGACATCGTTCCGCAATATGCCCTTCAAAAGGATTTCAGTAAAATGCCAATTTCATACATTGTCCTTTAACCATTTCTTTAATCTTTTTCTATACCTACATAACCCCTTAATGCGACGCTATATTTTATGGGATTGGGAATATAAAAACTTGCTCTTCTTTCTTTATTTCAAACATCATATTGTACTGAGCGTATTGATTGCACTCTTCTTACTCACGAAAATCGCCACCCAAAGTCGAACCTTGAAGACCTTGTACGAGCCCTAACAAGGTCATATTTTGGAATTATGCGAGGAGCCCTATGTTGGGACAAGGTCATATTTTGGAATTATTGCCCTGGTTTTTCAAAATGACTGAAAAATATATGTTTAATTTTTTAAATATAAACATAGCCATATATCCTAAACAACTTGACAATATTTTTATGAATTTGTAAATCAAACTATATCTACTGTAGCGGATATTATTCATAAAAGGACAAATTTGCTGACAACTAAATGTTGGGACAAGTATTTTTAAATAATTAATATCATCATAGGCGGCTTTGCTATAAACGTCACAAATGTCGCTAACAGTTTACTTCAGCATTGACAGCTTGTAAGCACAAAACATCTCCCTTTAGAACTTCGTCTATCATGTTAAGAAATGAAAGTAAATAATAAAGCGCCTCTCGTGTTTGTTCGCACTCAAAAAATTTCATTTAAAGCCTGTATATATTTTTAATATATTTTTTAAATTTACATTTTTTTAATTGTAAAGTAATATATTACATTTAAATAGAATATATTACATAACAATTATGTCAATTACAGGATTACAAGCTTGTTTTCTAACATTTTTTAAATAAAACGAATTATAAAATTTCAATATATGTATATTTGTCGTGGAAAAAAGTAAAATATGTATATGGAAAAAAGTAAAATATAAAATGGACAAACGCTTACTTACATTGCAATAAAACTTCCACTTTTTATGCAATCCAAACGCAATATTTCTATTTCACAAATAAAAACATCCGACAACACTAAAATCACTGAAACTTACGCGGCTGACAACGAAAAGTGAAAAATAAAATGGCACTTTTTAGACAATATCAACATTACGCGGTACCATTATGTTTTTGTTTTTGAAATAATATAAAATATCTAATTATAACTTGTAAATTTTAATATTTTTTCGTCATACTATATTGTTATATTATTATAACATAAGCAAAATCAGAATGGAAAAGATGCATATAACGTCCGCCGGACGTTATCATAACGGCCGGCGGCCGTTAAGTTTCTAAGGTAATCGTAACGTCTGTCACCTGCAACAATGACTATTTATTGTCAGTTGGACTTTTCAAAAATTGGGAAAATAGACCATAGCGAGATGTCGCGAGAAATTCCGTTGGAAATACAGGAGGAAGCGGCTGCGGCTACTCAAAATTATACTTCCGACTATAACCAGAGAGAGATATCAGCAGGAATATGACAATTTTTTGAAGTGGCGGCAGGATAGAAGTATAAACAGCGTAAATGAAGCGGTATTGCTGGCTTATGCTAAAAGAATGTCTGAAATGTATTCTCCTACATCACTGTGGACAAAGATATCCATGCTGAAGCTTGCGTTGAGAGTATATGAAAACATCGACATATCAAGGTAAAAAGCCATTATATTCTTCGATATTTAATCATACTCATCTAAATTATATTTGTTCATAGATTTGGTAAACTGTTCATGTTTCTGAGGCGCAAAACGAAGGTTATTCACCAAAAAAGCCAAAGTTCTGTCGGAGAATGACATAAATAATTTTCTACTGGATGCCGATGATTACACCTGGTTACTCGAAAAAATTGTATTGGTGCTTGGTATTCTTGGAGCTTGTAGGCGCAGCGAGCTTTGGTCACTCACAGTTGATGATTTCGAAGATTCGGAGAAAAATATTCTTGTCTCATTAAGAAATACTAAAAATAAGAAAGATAGGAAATTTCTTATTCCAAAACGGGCCTTCCGTTTGATGCCTATGGTTTATACAAAAATACATCAACCTGCGTCCTCGTAACTTTGACAATCCAAAATTTTTCATTGGTTACAAGAAAGGCAAGTGTGTTAAGCAAATCGTCGGTATACATACCATCGGGAGCGTACCGCAGAAAATTGCAAAATTTTTGAACTTGGAGAATCCAGAACGTTATACAGGGCATTCATTTCGTAGATCATCAGCAACCATGCTCGCCGAAAATGGTGGTGATTTACTATCGCTAAAGGAGCTAGGAGGATGGGAGTCTTCAACAGTGGCAGAAACTTACATAGAAAAATCAGTTTCCAAAAGAATGAAAATAACAAATCAACTTTTTCATGATAGCTCCAAAAATAATGTGTCTTTAGTGGATACAAATATTTGCCATTCTTCAGTAGCATCATCTTCTTCTATAAAATCTGTAAATCCCTGGGAAGGATTACAGATTTCTAAGAACAAGTGCACTTTTAATTTCCATGTTCATTATCATGAAAAATGAATTTTAGTATAAGACATTATGTATTTTTTATCCTTACTTGTGTTATTGTTCAATAAAATTTGTTATTAAATAGTAGTGTTTATTGCTCTAAAAAATCTGCAGTATGACGAAAAATCTAGAACGCAACACGGCCGATAACAAATAACGGCCTTGGCTGCTTATGATCCTCGGCTATCGCCTCGGATCACAAACTTCAGCCCGGCCGTTATTTGTTGTTTATCGGCCTTATTACGTTAATAACTATAACATGATTTTAACTGTTTCTGACAATAACTAACTTTTTGTTATCAAGATGACATTTTAGACGGCAACTGACATATATGTCATAATATTTGAATTTTAAATATGTATGTAATATAATTTAAATTATTATATTGCAACTTTATGCTAATAAAACATTTATACATTCACAAAATACAACAAAGTCTAATAATATAGTTTGAAAACAATGAATATTGAATTAAAATTGAAAAAGTTAAGCGCGACCCCTTGTGTCAAAATTCGATGATTAAATTTTCGCAATTTTTACACCATTTGATGACCGGTGGCGCCTCTAGTGTTTGTTCGGGCGGTTGGTCTTTTACTCCCGCTTGTGGCCATTAAAGAAAAAGTTCTAAAGGGGGTGCTTGTAAGTGACTCGATACTTTGAGTAGTGAGGTTTACTGTAAAATTTTTTTAATTTTCAATTTTGTTAATTTAATCCAAAGTAATGGTCCGTGGAAAAGCTACAAATCAAAAACTACGCGAAATTATAATTCTTCAATACAGTACGGGAAAAACAATTCGAAATATTTCTGATGATTTAAGTATTCCAAAAACCACGGTCTTTAATATATTAAAAAAATACGGCGAATCTGTCAATGTAGACGTTAGAGGTAAAAGTTCGGGAAAGCCAAAAGTTGTATCTCAGAGAGATTTACAAAATTTAATAAAATATTGCAAAGTCTGCGAGAAGAAGTACTCTTCGCGAAGTAACAGTTAAATGGAATACTGTAACTGGTTTAAATATATCAAGAGAATGTTGCCGAAAATATATCCATAAATGCGGTCTGGGGTTGTGTGGATAATAAATTACCTGAAGATTATTGATACAAATTCTTATTTAGGCCGAAGAAAAACCGCTACTGACAGAAATTCAAAAGAAGAATCGCTACAATTGGGCAAAATCTAAATTATCGTGGACACAAAATGATTGGAGTAAGGTCATATTTAGCGATGAGTCTAAATTTGATGTTTGCGTTGGAGATCATCGAAAACGAATAATACGAAATAAAGCAGAAGCCTTTCATAAAGATTGCTTAAAGAGGGTTGTTAAATTTCCTAAGGGGATTAGGTTGTTGGTTCGGGGTTGCATGTCAGCAAGAGGTTTGGACAAATTAGATTTTATAGATGGCCTGTTGTTGGATGGCCTGACTGTTAACGCCCAAAAATATCAACATATACTTGAAACCTCACTTTTGCCTAGTGCTCAAGAATTGTTTCCAAACGAAGACTATATTTTCCAACAAGATGGAGCATCGTGCCATTCAGCAAAATCAACTAAAAATTCGATTCGGTAATAATAATATAAAAGTCCAATCCTGCAAGTAGTCCGGACCTCAATGTTATAGAAACTGTGTGGCATAAAATGAAGCAATATTTAAGAAACCACCCTCAACGAACAATTTTTGATTTGCGGACAAAACTGCAGGAAATTTGGGATAATTTTTCTCCTCAAATGTGCCAATCTTTGGTAAATACAATGCCATTAAGAGTTCAGGCAGTTGTTAAAGCGAAAGGTAATGTAACTCAGTATTAAACAAATTTCTTGTTGTGCTGTCCCAATATATAGTTGTCAGCAAATTTGGCTTGATTTTGCCAAAATAAGCTATTATCAAAAGTGATTTGTTTGCAAAGTTATAAAAATATAGTAAAATTGTCTAGATCATATTGTAATGTTTGAATTTAGAATAATAAACAAAATAAATTGAGTCGTTTTAACAAATTACTATTTTTATTGCAAAAAAAGACCTTGTCCCAACACATAGTTGTTAGGGCTCGTATAAGGAGCAAGGAAATTTGAAATAAAGTATTTATGCTTAATTTTAATTTTCTTTCTATATCAACCATTTCCCTCTTAGGGCTGACTCAGGATGTCTAATACAAAAGGGCTTATAGGTGCGTGTTGATTTTTTTGGTCACGCACCAGTTTTAGAGGTCTTTCATGCACTTCACGGACACGTGTCCTGAAAGGAAAGGGTCAAATATATGTCCTTGCAAAGGGCTGGCACGTGCAGGTACTTCCACTGATGAGGAAGGGACATAGAACTGTAATTCTAAAGTTAAGGAGGTGCTTGACTAAGAGAAATATCGTAATGCTTTCATTAAAAACAATAATATAAATTTTTTTAAGACAAATCTAGATATTTTTTTATCTAGAACACCTACAGAAACTTAAAAAAGGCAAATCTATACTAATATATAAAATCCTTGACTCACTGACTAATCACGATCCTGCTCAAACCACTCAACGTAAGAAGCTCAATTTTGGCATACAGGTTGATTCCAGGGTGTAGAGATTCGATAAGAAGGGATTTTTTGAAATTCCAGTTCCAGGGGGGTGAAACCACCCCTCAAGTATTACAATATTCTTTATTTAAAGACGTATATTTTATTGTACATATTTTAAGATTTTTTAAAAATTTATATAGGGTGTTTCATAAAATATAACCATTGAGTAATCACGATTCTGCTTAAACTGCTTGACGTTTAAAGCTGATTTTTGGCAAACGGATTGACTGTGGGGTGTAGAGGTTCGATAAGGAGGGGTTTTTCGAATCTCAAATTTCAAGAGGGTGAAAACGCCCCTCAAATATTACAATATTTGTTATTTAAAAAACGGTTATTCTTTCGGGAAAACGCTATTTTCTTTTTTACATATTTTTAATTTTTAAAAAAAATCATACAGGGTGTTTCAAAAAGTTGGGTAATTGATTAACCACGATTCTGCTTAAACTACTTGACATAAAAAGCTTATTTTTGGCAAACGGATTTTTCGAAAGTCAAATTCCAACGATATGAAACTGCCTCTTAAATATTACCAAGTTATATAATAATATCGCCATATTGTTTTTTCTCGTGCTGACATAAATGTGAGAAAATTTTATCCAGTTTGTATGTTAATGGAAATTCTTGCTTTGCTTTATCATCACCATTACAAATGATTAATTCGACGCGAACGAAGTCGCGGGTACACGCTAGTATTCTATGAAGCGCGCAACTTATTTGTAATTCCAATTTCAATGCGAAATTCGCCCTGTATATCTCCATTCCTAATTAATGAAACTGCCGTTTGATGGTTTAATTTCAGAAATTAAAGTTTACCAATCCATTCGGGCAAGGCTCTTAGCATGATTAAAGGGAAACAAGTTTGTTTGATTTGTGACGAAACCAAGGTGTTCAAAAGATATTCGAACATTATACATTATCTTTATTTCTATCTAATCAATACCAGACTTCAGTTTTATTTTTATGGTCAAGTATACCATTAATATTTAACCAAATAGAATATTGACGTGATTATGATATTATTTATTATACAGGGTGATCCGAACTGTATTCCGGAAACTGCGGCAGCATATTCTGCAGGTAAAAATCAGTAAAAAAGTGTGTTTATGATTATACAGGTTTGTTCACCACATACGACACGGAGTATTATAGCCAAACGATTAGATTTTTACAAATTGTAAGTTTTGGGTTTGTTGAAGAACTATTAGAGCTACAATTTTAAAAATATTTTTACAAGATACAGAGTGTCCCAAATAAATAAAAAATATCAAAGTTTTATTTTTTTAAATGGAACACCCTGTATATTATTGCATTTTTAGTTTCTACGATTAAAATAAAGGTAAATTTGATTAAGGTATATTACACTTAAACCTTACCGTTTTTGAAATATTTTCACTTTTGCGAAATTGCAGTATAAATTTTAAGGCTTTGTTTCTCCGAGGATATCAAAGTTTTTAATACTACATATTTACTGAAGTTTATTTATTGATCAGTTATTGTGTTGCAATAATAAAAATTATACTACCTTATACAGAGTGTCTAAAAATTTATTTTAAATAATTATTAGCTTCAAACGGCAATAACTTGTTTAATTTAAATGGAACACCCTGTATATTTTACAAGAATCAGATGCACAATTTAATTGTCTATCAAATTATATTATACCATTTTTTACCTATCTCTTTAAGTTTCCGTAGAAAATGCACTTTCTTGTAATTTAGAACTTATTTATCAATATACCCATGGACTATTGACATTTTAGATTGTTTTTAAAACAACAAATGTACAAAATGTACAGGCTAGTAATATTATTGTTTTTAGTAAAACCATAATATTACTAGCCCATTTGTATGCAAAAAGAAAACTATTTAAATCTTTATAAAAAAGTATACCATTAATTAAATATACCACCAGTATTTCCGCCCAAATACTTATTTAAAATAAATTTTAAAATAAATTTTTAGACATTCTATATAAGGTAATAAAGTTTTTATTATTGCAACAAAATAACTGATCAATAAATAAACTTCAGTAAATATTTAGTATGAAAAACTTTTGATACCCTCGGAGAAATGAAGCCTGAAAATTTATACTTCAATTTCACAAAATTGAAAATATTTCAAAAACGGTAAGGTTTAAGTGTAATAAACCTTAATTAAATTTACCTTTATTTTAATCGTAGAAACTAAAAATGTAATAATATATAGGGTGTTCCATTTAAAAAATACAACTTTGATATTTTTTATTTATTTGGGACACTCTGTATCTTGTAAAAATATTTTTAAATTGTAGCTCTAATAGTCCTTCAACGAATCCAAAACTTAAACAATACTCCGTGTCGTATGTGGTGAACAACCCTGTATTTATGGAAAATATTAAAAAATATTTATCTAAAACATTATTCAAAATCGAATGCTTAAAATAAACTAAACAAACAAATATTTAGTTCAAACCACAGTTTATCTGCAATGACTTACGTATTTTGTTTATTTGTTAAACAATTTTTAAATAAATTAGATAGATACAGGGTCTTTTAAATAAGTGTAACTTTTTTAAGGGTTGTACATTTTTCAAAACATTTTTTAAAATACATTCATGGTTGTATTTCTAAGCTCAAACGATACTGAACTATACAAAAAACACCCTACATATTATTTCTGTGTAACATAAAACCATTCTTTGTTTTCTTACATACCCCAAAAATAAATTAATACACCGAGATACCCCAAGCGATATGTATTGTTTCTGCGCAAAATAAACTCTACCCTTGTCTCCCCTACTTTAGGCTTACCTCAGGCCACCAGCAGCTAGATTGGGAAAGTAGGGGAGAGCGGAACAACAGGGACAAGGTGGTGGATTGCCACGCTTGCCCCTGCTTATTCGACAGTTCGGGGATTGACTGCGGATTTTGTATCTTTTCAGTTGTTTCTGGCATCTTTTTGATACTGAGGTATTTAGATTTATATTAAAACATTACATTTATATTAATGTTTGAGGGGTGGTTTCACCCTCTTGGAACTGGAATTTCGAAAAATCCCTTCTTATCGAACCTCTACACCCTAGAATCAACATGTATGCCAAAATTTAGCTCCTTACGTTGATTGGTTTGAGGAGGATCGTGATTAATCAGTATGTCAGTCCCTTAAGGATTTTATACAGGGTTGTTCACCACATACGACACGAAGTATTGTAGCTAAACGATGAGATTTTTACAAATTGTAAGTTTGGGGTTCGTTGAAGGACTATTAGAGCTACAATTTAAAAATATTTTTACAAGATACAGAGTGTCCCAAATAAATAAAAAATATCAAAGTTGTATTTTTTTAAATGGAACACCCTGTATATTATTACATTTTTAGTTTCTACGATTAAAATAAAGGTAAATTTGATTAAGGTTTATTATACTTAAACATTACGTTTTTGAAATATTTTCAATTTTGTGAAATTGCAGTAAAAATTTTAAAGCTTTATTTCTCCAAGGGTATCAATGTTTTTAATACTAAATATTTAATGAAGTTTATTTATTGATCAGTTATTGTGTTGCAATAATAAAAATAATACTACTTTATAGAGAGTGTCTAAAAATTTACTTTAAATAATTATTAACTTCAAACGGCAACAACTTCTTTAATTTAAATAGAATGCCCTGTATATTTTAGGAGAATCAGATGCACAATTAAATTGTCTATCAAATTGCATTATACCATTTTTTACCTATCCCTTCAAGTTTTAGTAGAAAATGCATTTTCTTATAATTTAGACCTCATTTATCAATATATCCATGGAATATTGACATTTTAGATTGTTTTTAAAGCAACAAATGTACAAAATGTACAGACTAGTAATATTATCGTTTTTAGCAAAACGATAATATTACTAGCCCATTTGTATGCAAAAAAAAACTATTTAAATCTTTATAAAAGAGTATACCATTAATTAAATATAACACCATTATTTCCGCCCATATACTAATTAATTACATACTTAATTGTGTTCGTTAATAAATTATTATAAATAAATGTAATAGATTTGAGTCAGAAATCAATATAATAATAAGTTATAAATTAAAGTCTCTGTTGTTATAAATAAGCATTTATTAAAAAATGAAATTCATTTTTAAGGTGTTACTTTTTATCACACTGTCTAATGCCCATACAAAATTCAGTTTTTTAGTATTTGGAGCAATTATTATTAATCAACGCAAACAGTCAGTTAATGTAGTTTGAATACTGAAATCATATTAATTGGTCCTCTTTAACAAATATTTAAACAGTTTTTTTTTATTTTTTAATAAAATAAACAAATTATATCGACAATATTAGTATCTGTACTCTTTAAAAATGTGGTACATCTTTAAAAATAATCTAAAATGTCAATAGTCCATGGGTATATTGATAAATAAGTTCTAAATTACAAGAAAATGTATTTTCCACAGAAACTTAAAGAGATAGGTAAAAAATGGTATAATATAATTTGATAGACAATTAAATTGTGCATCTGATTCTCGTAAAATATACAGGGTGTTCCATTTAAATAAAACAAGTTATTGCCGTTTGAAGCTAATAATTATTTAAAATAAATTTTTAGACACTCTGTATAAGGTAGTATTATTTTTATAATTGCAACACAATAACTGATCAGTAAATAAACTTCAGTAAATATTTAGTTTTAAAAACTTTGATACCCTTGGAGAAATGAAGCCTTAAAATTTTTACAGCAATTTCACAAAATTGAAAATATTTCAAAAACGGTAAGTTTTAAGTATAATAAATCTTAATCAAATTTACCTTTTATTTTAATCGTAGAAACTAAAAATGTAATAATATACGGGGTGTCTATTTTAAAAAAAATACAACTTTGATATTTTTTATTTAATTGGGACAACAAGTTAATTGTTAAAACCTTCGAAATAATATAAAAATATTTAATTAATATCTTGTAAGTAATTATGTATCGAGAAACTATGGTTACGCTCGTTGAATTTGACACTTTATGTCAGTGTTTAATAATATATTTTTGTACTTTTATGATTAGGCATAAAAGTGCTTTATTTTTATGCCTAGGCATTAAAATGACGTTTTTATATTGTCAGTCACGTCGCAAAAATGAATACTTTTGTGACGTTTGAAAAAATAAATAATTTTTACTCCTAATAAAACCAATATACTATTTGAAAAACTAATATAAATACTTCTTTAATGCAAAGGCAATACACAAACACAAAATCCATAGCTTTACTTTACGTAAAAAATGAAAACAAAAATGGAAAAAATTATATGTATCCGTACGCCACTGGCGGCTCTATACAGGTCACGCCAGGTAACCCAGCGAGGCAGGCCCGCTGCTGGATCGATAGAGCGGCTCTAAAAAAGGCCCTTTACGTCCACAGCCCACTTATTTCATCTGCTAATGGTTCAATTTTTTATTCATCAAGAAATAAGGAATTTAAAATCGATTTCGTAGCGTATACGCGATCACGAAACATCAGAACTAAGTTGGAAGTTCTTGAGAAAAGGTTATTTTTGGAAACTTTTTGATAGAGAAACGAATAGAATGGACAGGAACTACGTGATATCTGTTAAAATTTGAAGAGTAAAGTGTGAACGTTGGTCTTACAGAAAAGAAAAAACATCATCCTCCTTTTGGTGTCTATTCCCAAGTAGCATTTGGACGTTATCTAACGTCGGGTATACGTCGCGTTCAATAAACCCGACGTCGGGTACCAACGTCGGTTCGACCGCCTGACGACCCTTATTTGCACCTAAATGGGGAATACAGATTCGGGTCGCCTCGACGTCGGTATCTGACCTAATAGGGAATGTAATTCTACCAATTACCAACGTCATATTACGTTGGATTTTAGTTACTTAAAATTCGTCGCTAAGCACTTACGTTATTTTTGGTTTCATATTCGCTACCAAGAATACATAAAAACCTAACCAAACTACCTAATTACAAATGGATTCATAATCACTCCTCGAATATAACTATAAGTGCCTATCTAATTTCGTATTATAGTAATTCTGAATCATTAATCCAGACATCAGTTTTGTCAACGGAAGTCACTTTCTTGATATATTTGATTAAAATACTCCGGAAAACAACGAGCGCTTTAAAATTAGGTAGATTTATGAAATAAAAATATCTATAAAAAAGTAACTCGCAAAATATTTTTTTTTATTTTCTAGCTGGTTTAATCATAAAACTGTACTGTGGTTCCCCCCAAACTCAACCTTATCAATATTATTTTACTAGAAATCGGAATGTGAATATAAATTTTAAAAACAAAAAACAATTTTAAAATGGCTGACAATCGGATACTTGTTAAGAATGGCGGATTTCTGTGTCCGACTTAATATGAACTACCAATATACCAATTCCGACCGGGTCTCCAACATTAGTCGTCTCACACGACCGAAGTCATCAAACCGGACGACCGGCAATCGTATTATGAATTATGACGTATATAATTCCAACGTACGCCACGTAACCTCACTTTGCGTATCAGTGATTTGTGGATCTGTGCAACTATATTTTAGTTTTTGTTTTCTCCTTCAAAAAATGGGTAGCCACTTTTTTAAGATAGTATATATCCAAAATTTAAAAGAATTGGAACCAGTACCTCACATGTGGGAGGAGGATGGGGTCTGCTGGTTTCCTAAGCTAAAAATAAAATTAAGATGCACCAGTGTAATGCAGCATCTCTTCCGGATAAAAAGCATTCGTGGGTGGAGGGAAGACATCACTACTACTATTATTATTTTGCAAAAGCCTCGACCTCTTTCTGTAAAATGTAGATGAATGTATAAATGCATTTTTAGTGCTTTTTTAGGCATAATAAAAAAATTAAGTTTGTTTACAAAAACTTTTTATTAGGTTATGTTCATGATGTTCATTAGGTCGCAAATGCTACTTAATGGGTTGTATTTACGGACGTAAATAGAGATACGTAAATTAGGTTATAAATATGAACATAAAATACAAGAAAATATAATTGAACGTTACTTTAGAGATTATCAGTGAGACGTATCCTATTCGGACAACGGGTAGACGTCGGGCTAGTTCAAGTATATGTACGTCGTGCAAGTCAACGTGGAACCGACGTTGGGAAATTAATAAAAATGGTACGTTGTTATTTTGTACGTCGACAGATCGTTGGATTTACCGACTCGGATCCAACGACGTCGCCTTTAATAGGAAAGCGACGTCACAGGGCGTATCACCAGCACCCGACCTAAATTTGCACAAAGTCTGACGTCGCTTCAGGTCAGATTTAGTTCGAAGTCAGATAGATGCTACTTGGGTTGTTGACTATGCGAGTCCAAGTTATCTCTGCTGATGTCCTGATATCATGGTCCCATCCTAGGTTTTGTCTTCTTCTATAGGTCCTCGTATCGGTATTCCTCGTATGTGTACCATGCTGTAATTTTTGTTGTCCATATTGTAGTGTAACAACCCAAATTCGTCAACAAAGTTGAAGAGGTAACATTTTGACCAACTGTATAACAAAAAATTTAAATGAAAGAAAGGAACCTACGTTGTGTTAAATATTTTTTTATTGTGATTACCTCGGATGCGCCTCGATAAAGCAATATTTTGGGAAATTTGAAGAGAATAGGTTATTCTCTTCAAACAACACAAACATCGGCACGAAGGAACAGAAACGATTTTATTTAGATTACTTTTAAACTGAAATTATTTACAGCAAAAATAGATTCCATTAAATGCATACACATGTTATACAGGGTGTTTCAAAACAAATGCGAAAAACTTCAGGGGGTGATTCCTTGTTCGAAATAAAGGGTAGTTTGCTTCATAAACGTTGTGTCAAAAGTCAACCATTAGGGAGATATCGCGGTACAAAGATGGCGGAAAAATAATGTTCTTATTTTTTATCTTGAAAACGAAAAGAGATAGACTAATGAAATTTTATGGAAGCATTACTGTTATGAAAACACACTTTCTGGTAATTTTTTCATTTTTTTAAAATGAGTGAAAGGGATTGAAATAAACTACCCCTATCATTCTAGTTAACAAAATTTAAAGAAAAATCTTATTAAACACATGCAAAAAAATTAATTTGGATAGTTTAGTTTGTTTAGAAACTTTTTTATCTCTTGTATTTTTTTTAATAAAACTCACCGATTTGAAATTAAAAAATAAAATGTAAAGCATTACATGTCAGGACTAAAAATATTTTTAGATTAAGAATCAGATGCACAATTATTACGATTCGTAATAATTGTGCATCTGATTCTCCTGAAATATACAGGGCATTCCATTTAAATTAAAGAAGTTATTGCCGTTTGAAGTTAATAATTATTTAAAATAAATTTTTAGACACTCTGTATAAGGTAGTATTATTTTTATTATTGCAACACAATAACTGATCAATAAATAAACTTCATTAAATATTTAGTATTAAAAACATTGATACCCTTGGAGAAATGAAGCTTTAAAATTTTTACTGCAATTTCACAAAATTGAAAATATTTCAAACACGGTAAGGTTTAAGTATAATAAACTTTAATTAAATTTACCTTTATTTTAATCGTAGAAACTAAAAATGTAATAATATACAGGGCGTTCCATTTAAAAAAATACAACTTTGATATTTTTTATTTATTTGGGACACTCTGTCTCTTGTAAAAATATTTTTAAATTGTAGCTCTAATAGTCCTTCAACGAACCCCAAACTTACAATTTGTAAAAATCTCATCGTTTAGCTACAATACTCCGTGTCGTATGTGGTGAACAACCCTGTATGTTTTTAATTAAGTTTGGGTATTTATTTGAGAGTAGATTGTGTAGATTACAAAGCAGAGTTGCAAGCTCACAGAAAACTTTTCTTTTTTAGGGTTCCGTACCCAAAGGGTAAAAACACGAACCCTATTACTAAGACTTCGTTGTCCGTCCGTTTGTCACAAAGGTCTATCCATAGACAAACTAACAAAAGCAAGACGCGTCAACGCTGTACTGCAAAACGGTAACAAGTTTGATAAGAGTTTATTACCGCGCTTGCGTCAACTGGCCTTTTAGACGAGGACGGTTTACTTATGGATTGTGTATTTTGTAGTAGCCTTTTAGACAAGGATTTTTAATTAAAAAGCGTTTATTAAATTCAAATAAATTTATTTCCATCGGTAAAATAAACAATAATTTCTGGACATAACAGATATAAAAACAAAAGTTAAATAAACGAAAACGTATTCCTCTTATTAAAATAACAAAAAAGATGATAAAAACAACAGTTATGGTAAACGAAATAAAAGCATTATTCTTCAAAAGGTACAAAAAATAATTATGTATACTTGTATTCATTTAAAACTTCCCAATATGGTGGACTTCAGTATGGGAGGCTTAAAAACGAAAATCTCTAAACTAGAATCGACTGTACTTCAAATCGTTCGAATTGATAATCTGTGGTAAATCAATTGAACTCTGACACTTGGCTGACATTGACGTTTACGGTTCCTTTTTCTAAATATTTTCATTATTTTTTTAGTTTTTATTCACAAATTCTACTTGATTTTGTTCTTTTATTTAACCTGCAACCTGCAGTACTAATTATATAGTTATAAATAATCTTTTCACCGATCAAGAGTTGACGAATAGGCTGGAAGATATTCAAAATGTGTAAATCGCTTAAAAACGTATTAGAAAACATTGGCTCGTTCATAAATTCGTGAAAATAAATTAGTCCAGATGTTTGTAAAAGGTATTATTATAATTATTTTGAGAAGTTTCCTCGTATCAGTAATTTTCAGGTTTGTAATATCTACTATATGATAATAAATAGATTAAAACTTATATTTCAGGAAACAGCGCGGGCATTACAGATTGTTGTAAATCAGTTTTAAAATATAAAGAAGGTTTAAAACAGGTTTAAAAGTTGAGTTGGTAGAGAAGACCTAAATAAGGTAATGTTGGTAATGGGACCAAACATCAAATAACACTTGAAATATATAATTATGTACAATAATTGTAAGTAGTTTTTATGAATCTGTTTGATATCTATTGCATTGTTTTTATATTTCTTGAAATATTTTTTTACTTTACAGGATACACAAGGAATAATAAAAAATACAATTACTCACTAAAAGCACTTAAGGTTTGTAATAGATGTAGTTAGAATATCAAACACCAAACTAAACCAAAAATTATGTTTTATTTTACTGGTATTCCTCACATTTGAAGGGAAAGTCATTTCATAAATAAGCAGGACATTGTATAGTACACTCTATATTAATAATTGTTTTTTATCCTATACTTGTTAGTTAACGCATCACTTACTCGGTATAAAATTTAGTACAGATTAACCTATAGTTGTGGTTGTGATATATTCTGATGTGTTTCTGGCAATTTAAAATAAGTTAATATTTAAACAAACATTTCTGGATTTCCTGGCAGGAGTGTGGACACAAATTTAATAAAGGTATAATGTGGATAATGTTCTGATTATTACAGTTTGCATGGATGTTTTGGTATGTTGTTATTTTTAATAAAGTATATTTAATGAGTTTTTGAGTATTTCTTTTTCCTTCAGAGGATTGTGTTCTAATCTTTATATATTATAAATTTTCATAAATTATATATACAAAATTTATTACCTTATAATTTTTTGCTAAATACTTTGTAGTTGATACAGTTTAATAGTATATAAAAGAACTATTTAAATAAGATGTTTGAAAATATATAGCTGTTTTTGCACACATCAATTTAATTTGTGATTAACTGTACTGAAAAAAAAAATTAAGAGAAATGGGGTGATTTATCAACTACAACATGAAAAGCATCATCCTATTTCCAAGTCTTCTATTAATTTCACTTATTAAACAACTATAATTATTCAATAATCTTGATAGTTCTAGGAACTCTCAGATATCGTCAAAACATGAAAACAAAAATTTACTTCCTATAGTTCTTACGTCCCCTTAACTGAAATATAAGAAATAGGGGAGTTAATATTCTCACTGAGAAAGTTTATAAAATACCTTTAAGTTAAATCTCTTCGGATCTGCGGTAAAATACCTTTATTCTTATTAAATAATTTCAATAATCTATGTTTTTATTTATGATAACCACCTAATAACCTAACTTTAACGTCAACTTGACAATCCTGAAAAATATAATTGTTAACCAAAGAGTAAATCAATTTCTGAATTCGCTAACGCCAACTTATTTTTCATTAAAAAAAAATTACCAATTTTCGTAACTAGGTCGGCCATATTGAGGAACTTTTAAAAGAATAGTACTATATAATAAATATTAATAATAGGAACAACAAGAAACATCTTAAAAATATACAACTTTTTCAAATATAAAACATAAACTTCACATTTTCACAAGAATTTTCAAAAATATTAACATTTCGAGTCTATTATAAAATATAAAGCACAAAAATTCAAATCATAAAAAGATTAAAAAGATAAAGATTCTTATAACTTACAGTCAATTTGTAGGACCTTCGTTTTGTCTACGTTAGCGATGTAACCACAATAATATGTATAATCACAGTAATTATTATGTTCTTCATAAATGTAAAATGTATTAAATTATTTGTTTTCGTTTTGTACGCTAATAAAATAATAGTAATAACCAAACAAAACGCAAAATCAGGAATTCAACAGTTCGTTCAAGGCAAAAACGTTTTTCGTTTTATTTAGGTTAGGTTTGACGAGTGCGACTGCGCGATGATTTCTGACTCAACTGGCCAGCGCAAAAACAATAATTCGACTTCCTCAATCCTTTGAAAAGTCTTGCTTTTGTTAGTTTGTCTATGGTTAGGACTTTACGCTGCTATGACGTTGGAGCCGTAGTAAGGCAGGTTCGAATCCTAGTCACGGCGACCTTTTTTTTAATCGTTTTTTTTTTAATTTTTACATATTTATACATATTTATTTTTAATTTTTACATATTTATTATTGATTAATACAATTTTTAGTAATGTGTTTCTTCATTTTTTTTTAAATTACTTATACGCGCATTCAAAATTTCAGTTAAATCGGAAAAAATGTTTATAATAATATAGTGTCTAGTGTTGTATAGATAATGAATGGTACGGAACCCTTCGTGCGCGAGACCGACTCGTACTTGACCAATTTTTTTATAATTACTCTACCGAAGAAACCAAGCCTTTTAGGGGTAAAATAATGAAAACACTTCTAACGACTGATATTCTATACGCTTAAAAACTTTTTCCGAAGTTGAAGCAAAGAGATTTGGAATCCATCATCGCTTTTAATAAATTGAAGCCATGAGAAAACGAGATTACTTTCGGAAAGTTGCTGTAGAGGGCCGAAAATATAAAAAGAATTGGATATTTCCTTGGCTTAGTACCAGATAGGGATTTACTAAAAGATTGATTAAATTTCTTTTTGCCTTGAATAGAAATTGTTTCCATGAAAAAAGGCTACTATTAGAGTCTCCGAGGTGGCTATCGATGAAATTTTCTACAATATTTATTATTTAAATTAAAGTACTTTACTTTTATGCTTAAATGTTAAAATGATTTTCTTTATTTTTATATTGTCAATCACGTCGCAAAAATTAATACTTTTGTGATGTTTGAAAAAAAAGAGAAATTATTTCCATCCCAAACGATATATTTATGTCAAATGTATGAAAAATTGAATATTGCCACTGGCGTGAAAATTATCACAGCACAAATTCATCTCTGCTTCTATCGATCCAAATCCAAACTGATACGTAATCCGAATAATTTGACACGTAACGTATAATTTGGCAAGTGTAATCAGGCGCCATATTGACCCCCGGTCGATTAATAACATCAACTGTCGGCAAAGGGACACGAACTTGTCACCTAACAGGGTGAAACCTTATATAAATTATAAAATTCATATAATTCGTAAATTCGTATAAATTCATTATTAAATATCATTATTATCATCAAAAGATATATACTAATTAAAAGATATTATACTAAAACCGAATTATAATGAGAAAACTTTCCTGGACTGGGTCCTCTTGAACTGGATGACATTTGTCCATCAACAGTTTCCCAATAGCTGAAGAAGCATGGTTCTTGGGTTTGAGGGTATAAATTCATTATTAAATAACATCATTATCCTCAAAAGAATATACTAAAACCGAATTATAATGAGAAAACTTTCCTGGACTGGGTCTTCTTGAACTGGATGGCATTTGTCCATCAGCAGTTTACCATTAGCTGAAGAAGTATAATTCTTGGATTGGAGGGTATAAATTCATTATTAAATAACATTATTATCATCAAAAGAATATATTAAAACCGAATTATAACGAGAAAACTGTCCTGGACTGGGTCCTCTTGAATTGGATGGCATTTGTCCATCGGCAGTTTACCATTAGCTGAAGAAGTATGATTCTTAGAATGGAGGGTATAGATTTATTATTAAATAACATTATTATCATCAAAAGAATATATTAAAACCGAATTATAACGAGAAAACTGTCCTGGACTGGGTCCTTTTGAACTGGATGGCATATGTCCATCAACAATTTCCCAATAGCTGAAGAAGCATGGTTCTTGGATTTGAGGGTATAAATTCATTATTAAATAACATTATTATCCTCAAAAGAATATACTAAAACCGAATTATAATGAGAAAACTTTCCTGGACTGGGTCCTCTTGAACTGGATGGCATTTGTCCATCAGCATTTTACCATTAGCTGAAGAAGTATGATTCTTGGATTTGAGGGTATAAATTCATTATTAAATAACATTATTATCATCAAAAGAATATATTAAAACCTAATTATAACGAGAAAACTGTCCTGGACTGGGTCCTCTTGAACTGGATGGCATTTGTCCATCAGCAGTTGACCATTAGCTGAAGAAGTATGATTCTTGGATTTGAGGGTATAAATTCATTATTAAATAACATTATTACCATCAAAAGAATGTGTTAAAACCTAATTATAACGAGAAAACTGTCCTGGACTAGGTCCTCTTCAACTGGATGGCATATGTCCATCAGCAGTTTACCATTAGCTGAAGAAGTATGATTCTTGGATTTGAGGGTATAAATTCATTATTAAATAACATTATTATCATCAAAAGAATATATTAAAACCGAATTATAACCAGAAAACTGTCCTGGACTGGGTCCTCTTGAACTGGATGGCATTTGTCCATCAGCAGTTTACCAATAGCTGAAGAAGTATGATTCTTGGATTGGAGGGTATAAACTCATTATTAAATAACATTATTATCATCAAAAGAATATATTAAAACCTAATTATAACGAGAAAACTGTCCTGGGCTAGGTCCTCTTCAACTGGATGGCATATGTCCATCAGCAGTTTACCAATAGCTGAAGAAGTATGATTCTTGGATTGGATGGTATAAATTCATTATTAAATAACATTATTATCATCAAAGAATATATTAAAACCGAATTATAACGAGAAAACTGTCCTGGACTGGGTCCTCTTGAACTGGATGGCATTTGTCCATCAGCAGTTTACCAATAGCTGAAGAAGTATGATTCTTGGATTGGAGTGTATAAATTCATTATTAAATAACATTATTATCATCAAAAGAATATATTAAAACCCAATTATAACAAGAAAACTTCTGGACTAGTTCCTTTTAAACTGGATGGCATGTGTCCATCAGCAGTTTACCATTAGCTGAAGAAGTTTGATTCCTGGATTGGATGGTATAAATTCATTATTAAATAACATTATTATCATCAAAAGAATATATTAAAAGCGAATTATAACGAGAAAACTTTCCTGGACTGGGTCCTTTTGAACTGGATGGCATGTGTCCATCAGCAGTTTACCATTAGCTGAAGAAGTATGATTCCTGGATTGGAGGGTATAAATTCATTATTAAATAACATTATTATCATCAAAAGAATATATTAAAACCGAATTATAACGAGAAAACTGTCCTGGACTGGGTCCTCTTGAACTGGATGGCATTTGTCCATCAACAGTTTACCATTAGCTGAAGAAGTATGATTCTTGGAATGGAGGGTATAAATTCATTATTAAATAACATTATTATCATCAAAAGAATATATTAAAACCGAATTATAACAAGAAAACTGTCTGGACTGGGTCCTCTTGAACTGGATGGCATTTGTCCATCAGCAGTTTACCAATAGCTGAAGAAGTATGATTCTTGGATTGGAGGGTATAAATTCATTGTTAAATAACATTATTATCATGAAACGAATATATTAAAACCGAATTATAACGAGAAAACTGTCCTGGACTGGGTTCTCTTGAACTGGATGGCATTTGTCCATCAGCAGTTTACCAATAGCTGAAGAAGTATGATTCTTGGATTGGAGGGTATAAATTCATTATTAAATAAAATTATTATCATCAAAAGAATATATTAAAACCCAATTATAACAAGAAAACTGTCTGGACTGGGTCCTCTTGAACTGGATGGCATTTGTCCATCAGCAGTTTACCAATAGCTGAAGAAATATGATTCTTGGATTGGATGGTATAAATTCATTATTAAATAACATTATTATCATCAAAGAATATATTAAAACCGAATTATAACGAGAAAACTGTCCTGGACTGGGTCCTCTTGAACTGGATGGCATTTGTCCATCAGCAGTTTACCATTAGCTGAAGAAGTATGATTCTTGGATTGGAGGGTATAAACTCATTATTCAATAACATTATTATCATCAAAAGAATATATTAAAACCGAATTATAACGAGAAAACTGTCCTGGACTGGGTCCTCTTGAACTGGATGGCATTTGTCCATCAACAGTTTACCATTAGCTGAAGAAGTATGATTCTTGGAATGGAGGGTATAAATTCATTATTAAATAACATTATTATCATCAAAAGAATATATTAAAACCGAATTATAACGAGAAAACTGTCCTGGACTGGGTCCTCTTGAACTGGATGGCATTTGTCCATCAGCAGTTTACCAATAGCTGAAGAAGTATGATTCTTGGATTGGAGGGTATAAATTCATTATTAAATAACATTATTATCATCAAAAGAATATATTAAAACCCAATTATAACAAGAAAACTGTCTGGACTGGGTCCTCTTGAACTGGATGGCATTTGTCCATCAGCAGTTTACCAATAGCTGAAGAAGTATGATTCTTGGATTGGATGGTATAAATTCATTATTAAATAACATTATTATCATCAAAGAATATATTAAAACCGAATTATAACGAGAAAACCCTGGACTGGGTCCTCTTGAACTGGATGGCATTTGTCCATCAGCAGTTTACCATTAGCTGAAGAAGTATGATTCTTGGATTGGAGGGTATAAACTCATTATTCAATAACATTATTATCATCAAAATATTATATTAAAACCGAATTATAACGAGAAAACTGTCCTGGACTGGGTCCTCTTGAACTGGATGGCATTTGTCCATCAACAGTTTACCATTAGCTGAAGAAGTATGATTCTTGGAATGGAGGGTATAAATTCATTATTAAATAACATTATTATCATCAAAAGAATATATTAAAACCGAATTATAACAGGAAAACTGTCTGGACTGGGTCCTCTTGAACTGGATGGCATTTGTCCATCAGCAGTTTACCAATAGCTGAAGAAGTATGATTCTTGGATTGGAGGGTATAAATTCATTATTAAATAACATTATTATCATGAAACGAATATATTAAAACCGAATTATAACGAGAAAACTGTCCTGGACTGGGTCCTTTTGAAGTGGATGGCATATGTCCATTAGCAGTTTACCATTAGCTGAAGAAGTATGATTCTTGGATTGGAGGGTATAAACTCATTATTCAATAACATTATTATCATCAAAAGAATATATTAAAACCGAATTATAACGAGAAAACTGTCCTGGACTGGGTCCTCTTGAACTGGATGGCATTTGTCCATCAACAGTTTACCATTAGCTGAAGAAGTATGATTCTTGGAATGGAGGGTATAAATTCATTATTAAATAACATTATTATCATCAAAAGAATATATTAAAACCGAATTATAACAAGAAAACTGTCTGGACTGGGTCCTCTTGAACTGGATGGCATTTGTCCATCAGCAGTTTACCATTAGCTGAAGAAGTATGATTCTTGGATTGGAGGGTATAAACTCATTATTCAATAACATTATTATCATCAAAAGAATATATTAAAACCGAATTATAACGAGAAAACTGTCCTGGACTGGGTCCTCTTGAACTGGATGGCATTTGTCCATCAACAGTTTACCATTAGCTGAAGAAGTATGATTCTTGGAATGGAGGGTATAAATTCATTATTAAATAACATTATTATCATCAAAAGAATATATTAAAACCGAATTATAACAAGAAAACTGTCTGGACTGGGTCCTCTTGAACTGGATGGCATTTGTCCATCAGCAGTTTACCAATAGCTGAAGAAGTATGATTCTTGGATTGGAGGGTATAAATTCATTATTAAATAACATTATTATCATGAAACGAATATATTAAAACCGAATTATAACGAGAAAACTGTCCTGGACTGGGTCTTCTTGACCTGGATGGTATATATAAATTCAATATTTAATAACATTATTATTTGTACAACCACCCACCGAAGATAGATACACTATTTTATAACACCCTGTATATGGAACATTCTATAAAGTACTCTGTATACTTAATGTTATACAAACATTTCTGCAGTCTCATCAACCTCACTCTGCTCGTTCCTGCAAAAAAATTCGGCACACCTGCGTCCTGAAATTCTCTTCTCACGATTCTCTTCTTGTGGTCTATTACAATATAACCCCCACCCTTGCGAAACAGGGATCCATTTCGGTCCCCTGCCCTTTTTGTAAGCCTGACGACAGTACAAGGTATAAATATAAATATTTGCGATGTGTTTGGAGACGGTGGGATAACATTTTGTCAAGCTATATGAGTTTTGGGGTGAATGAAATATGTGTTTAATAATAATGGGGGTGTTGGTATTTTTATGTGTTGTTTTTTATCTATCTCTCTATCTATTTAGATTTTTTCAGTCCATCGTTGTACATAGACCTCCCCCAGTCTCTTGTTGCCATGTTTATCCATCTTGTGCCTTCAGGTTTCCTCAGATCTTCCGCCTATTTCATCTGAGGTCTTCGTCTACTTGTTTTATTTCTCCAGGATCTTTGGTGCATTTGTTCCATTGATCGTCCTTCTGTCTAATACTGTGACCGTCAAGGTTAGTTTAGTTAGGTTAGGTTGTTGGGATTTGGAATCCTGTTGAATCCTCCTTTACTCGGAGGCCTTGGGTCCATTGCAATACCCCTGTATTGTACCAAAATTCCTATCATTCTTTCTTTTCGTTAAAGCAGCATTCCAGCTCTTTGCAAAGTTCCCGATATTGCTGATGATGGCTTCTGCTGGTTTCTCTAGTCCCTCCAAAAAACCGTACCCTAAAGTTTTAAAGCGTCGGTATTCCAGTGCCGGAGAGTGGCACAGCAGGTGCTCTATGGTTTCTTCTTCCTCTTCACATTCTCTGCAGTAGTAGTCATTGGAATAAGTCTTCCATTTCGCAAGGTTTCCAGTGACGACACCTACAATTATGCATACTAGGTTATTTTTATCCTCTAGTAGTTGTTTTGTCTTTTTGCTATCTACCACTGGCTACGATCTTCGAGCTGTAGCGCAGTCCTCAAGGTGTTGTCACGTCCAGTGGCGTGTCGTATAGGGGGCCAGGGGGGGCGAACGCCCCCTCCGCCCCTATGCGCTTAGCGCCCCTGGCGCCCTTTGAAAAAAAAATAGAAAAACTAAATTTAACGCAAAAACAAAGGGTGCCCTACCGTGCCCTTAGCTCTTCAAGATAAAAAAATGTCGTATATTATATTTCTCACATTTTATTTTTTTTGTTTTTTAATGTTTACTTATATCCTTGTATTAAACAAGGCTTATATTTAATAATTTAAATCTCTAATGAAGTAGGCGTATATACTACGTACGAAAGTTTTCATATGGGTTTGAAACTTGAAACTACGCTACCACTTCTAGACCATTGTCTATAAATAAAAATACAATGGCTAGACATAACGAAGAAGATCCAAAAAAGGCCGCCAAAAAAGAAGAGGAAAGCAGTCGCGATGGAAATAAATTCGGGGAATCACCGACCGAAATATAATCAATTATGAAGTGCTGAATAAAATTAATATATTGTCCAATCACTTACAAAAAGTTAATATCAACTTATGTACAGCTGCTCATATGATTACTGCGGTAACTATAGATCTCAAATCATTAAGAAGTGAAAAATATTTTAATAATTTTAAAAAAGAGGCTACTATTTTGGCAAATAAATGCAATACGTCAACATCATTTTCCACAAAAAGACAAAGAATAAAAAAAATGTATGATGAAATCCAGAATGATTACCTACATCAAAATTCTGAAGATAATTTCAAGATATCAGTGTTTTATGGTACTTTAAACATTTTAACTGGTACTCTAGAGAAAATATGGACCAATATGGATGGATATGGACGTCAATGATGACAATTTAAAATGTCTTATGGATTGTTGTGGATTATTCTTTAGTTGATGAATATAAACATGTTTGCAGTTTATTAGAAGAAATTAATGCAATGACAACAAATTTGCACCTGACGAATATTTATCATTTTTAATTTCCAATGACCTAGAGTCTTCATATCCATCTTTATGTGCATTAATGTTCATTACTTCTCAGTATTGAAGCAGACACAGCCCAGGATCTAAATATAGACGAAATAATTGATTTTTTTAAATCGGTTAAATAAGACGCTTGCATCTTTGAAATAACTGTTTTGTATACTATTTTTTTTAATAAACAAATTTATAATTAAAAAAAAAATAAAAGTTTCCATGTAGTCTTATTATTTAAAAAAAAATTGTAATTTATTTGATTGTAAATTTGTACTTTATTGATCATTGCGCCCCTTAAGGTCTTCGCCCCCTCCGCCCTTTTATCCACGACACGCTACTGGTCACGTCTCTTGCTTGATCTTGATGGTAGTCCCTATAGCTGTGACCGTCAAACTTTCCTTTTAATTGATGGAGAATCTCTCTATGAAGAATATTTTTTGGAATAAATAAAACGAAATAAAGGCATTAAATTTAGAAAGTAACCAATATCTAGTAAACACGTCCTACTGTAGAATTCCGGCGACGACGTTGTCAAATTTCCCAACGTGCTCCCTATTCCCTTAGAAAAATCATCAAATATTTACGCAACCAGCTCGAACTTTCGTTCAGAGCAGTCGTTGCCTGCGCGTTGATTAATAATAAATTATATTCCATTTACTGCACCCCTTACAGGGCAGGTGAAACAGGGGGCCGTAGGGTCCCAGACAGCCGAGCCCTGCGAATAATACGCCCTAATGGCTAGCACAGTCATTGAACAAACAGCAGAAGATTCGGGGAGGGTGATACTCGTTAATTTTTTATTCAATTATCTTGAATGAAGCAAACTGGTATACTCTGTTTTTTTTTCTCAGGTAAGATTTCGACAGACGATGACAGAAGAAAAGCAGATGACGTCCCATACGAATCTATTTATTGTACTAAAAAAAGTTTCTAATAATTTTTAAGTTATCTATGGATGAGTTTAAATATAAATCCGTCATGCGTCGTGTCTTCTTGTTTTTAACCAGTTTTATTGGTTTATTTCAAAAATGACAGATCGTATTTCAATTTTAATGGTTTGACGGAACGATGAACGACAAACGGACGCCGATGCGTATGAACTCATTCTTTAGATTTTGTCATTTTGACGCTTGTCAAGAATCTTGCCAAATTATAGGTTATATTTTGTGTATCAACTTTTGTTAAATACCCTGCGTTTCGGAAGATGATGCATTTTGATTCGTATTATTACGTGTGTTTTGTGTCTTTTGAAGTCAAGTGGAGGAAAAATCGAGTAAAAATTAACTGTAGACCCAGAGCACAGTTTATGGTTAATACACGCTGCCCAGGCAGAAAGTCTTATACACCAATGAAGTTGCCATCGATAAAGTTTGTATACCATTTCGTCGTAGATAAGTGCATCTCGTATATAAGGATCAAACTAAACACATACTAAAAACTGGAGTAGCTGTAAAATATCGACATTACACGATAGGTAAATAATGGATTTTAGTACTGCAGAAAAATAATGTCAAAAGGTACTGGTTTAAAAAAATTAAGATTAAAGTTAATTAATCAACCATGTTTTATTTACCTATGTTGTTTTATTTATTCCTGTGGAATATTACAAATTTGTATTTGTACATAAGTTATATTGATAAATATAATCATAAATGCGGGTAGTTTCATAAAGCTTGAAAGTAAATAATAGTTCTTTTTTATATTTTTTTGGTATGTAGTGTCTTGTTCTTGTTTGTTTTGTATTAACACATACCGTTTTTTATTAAATAAAATAACTCGATTACATTTTTTCAGTTTTATACAGTTTTTTTCACAATATTTTGAAGTAATCACTTGTCATCTTGTCAATCAAATTTTAAATATATCGCTATGAGTTCCAGTTGTACCAACTTATTTCTTTGTAATATAAAATAAACTATTTTGAAATTAAAATGACAGACACATCTATCACTGTCAAGGATCTTCTCGTTGGACAGACTATACAGTAGGATAGGTTGTTTTTTTCTAAGACTGTTCAGCCATCGTTCACAGTTACGTCATCATGATTTGTCAAATATAAGTTTTAGGGTGTGTCTGAGGCCAGTTCATATTGTTTAGAAAATTTTAAGTACGTTTCTACCCTAGATCATATACAGATAGGTTGTTCACCACATACGACACGGAGTATTGTAGCTAAACGATTAGATTTTTACAAATTTTAAGTTTTGGGTTCGTTAAAGGACTATTAGAGCTACAATTTAGAAATAATTTTACAAGATACAGAGTGTTCCAAATAAGTAAAAAATGCTATAGTTGTATTTTTTTATATGGAACACCCTGTATATTATTCTATTTCTTTTCTTTTATATTATTATTATATCGAACCCAAAACTTACAATTTGTAAAAATCTCATCGTTTAGCTACAATACTCCGTGTCATATGTGGTGAACAATCCTGTATAAAAGCATATTTTACTACAGCAGACTCGACAGAAAAAAAATGGAGAAAAAAAAACACTTTCAAATGAATTAATACAGGACCTATGCCTCTCTTTGTATGGCCTTTTTAACAGGGGGGGTTGTATAGCTTGTACAAAGGACAAGCACCTGCTTTTGACGCGGTGTTTCGCACACACAGGGACATAGCCTGGCGAGACTGTATCACGCTGTGTCCAATAATCACCCTCTATAGACAGTTGGAAACGCTTTGGAGGGTGAACGGAATTATTTTTGGTCTATTCAAAAAGAAAATTGAACGATGGGGGAGGGGATGCGAGATTATAAATGCCGAATAAATTATTTAAAGGCATATGGAATGTTTTAAAAGGTTTAAAATATAAAACTTTCGTTTTTTAGTTATGCAATGTTGATTGCTAAAATACCTTTGATGTTACAACAGCAAAATAAGATAGTAATTCAACACAATACACCAAAACAATTTACTTTTGCATTGGATGCGCGTTTCGCTAACCAGCAGATGATTAAATTGAAATTAGGAAAAATGTTTTGGTGTATTGTGGTGCATAGAAAAATGACAAAAAAATTACTATTTTTAAACGGTTTTATTTAGCTCGACTCGTACGGTATTTATTTATTTGTTTGTTTATTTGGGTCAAAATTAGAAATTGAAATTTAAGTACCTTCCTGTTGTCAGATTGATCTGAAATTTGGTACACACCTTTAGTTCCGATGACAATACAATATAGTAATATCAATAACATTGTAAATCTAAGATGGCCGCCGATACAAAATGGCGGATTTCATATTTTTCCACAACCCCCTCAATATGGGTATCAAATGAAAGGGCTACACTAGTAGAATACTGTGATTATGACAAAATTTAAAATCCAAGATGGACGTCGTTACAAAATGGCGTATTAGGTGAGGGCATGAGCAGTCGTGTCCAGAACAGTTGTGTCCAAGATTGTGTGACGTTAGAAGGACAGATAAAAAAAATAGGTGATTAGATGTATCTACGTAGTTAGCGGTAGCTTTACCACCCAAGTTAAGGTAATAGGTTAAAATGTGCTGAGGACTGTATGGCATTAGGGTGGCTAAAAATGTAATGTCGCAAGCGTTTCCCCTCAAGATTGGGCGCCTCTTGTTGTATATTATAGCTTTGCCCCTCTACTGGACCTCTGGGGTCGACCGTTAAAATGTCCATTACTCGTGGGAACAACATGGAAACAATAAATAAAAACACAAACAAAAATAAAAACGAAACTGCTACACAACGAAAAAGAAGGCTCGAAAAGGCGAAAGAAAAGTATAGAACGAAACGTGCAAAAGAAAGTGAAAATGAAACTTATAGTCGACTACAGAAACGAAGAGAACGGTTAGCAACAGAAACACCTGAGCAACATGATGCCAGGTTAATAGCACAACGTGAGAGACAAAGGCAGCTGGTAGAGTCAGAACACCTGAGCGTCATGAGTCCAAGCTATCATCACAACGTGACAGACAGAGAGAGTTGTTAGCGGCAGAAACACCTGAGCGTCATGAGTCTAGGGCTGGCATCACAACAGAGAGAGACAAAGAGAGTTGTTAGCGTCAGAAACACCTGAGCGTCATGAGTCTGGGCTAGCATCAGAACCGCGACAGACAAAGAGAGTTGTTAGCGTCAGAAACACCTGAGCGTCATGAGTCTAGGCTAGCATCAGAACGCGACAGACATAGAAGAGTTGTTAGCGTCAGAAACACCTGAGCGTCATGAGTCTAGGCTAGCATCAGAGACGCGACGGACATTGAGGAGTTGTTAGCGTCCAGAAACACCTGAGCGTCATGAGTCTAGGCTAGCATCAGAACGCGACAGACATAGAGAGTTGTTAGCGTCAGAAACACCTGAGCGTCATGAGTCTAGGGCTAGCATCAGAAACGCGACAGACATAGAGAGTTGTTAGCGTCAGAAACACACTGAGCGTCATGTGAGTCTAGGCTAGCATCAGAACGCGACAGACATAGAGAGTTGTTAGCGTCAGAAACACTTTGAGCGTCATGAGTCTAGGGCTAGCATCAGAACGCGACAGACATGAGAGAGTTGTTAGCGTCAGAAACACCTGAGGCGTCATGAGTCTAGGCTAGCATCAGAACGCGACAGACATATAGAGTTGTTAGCGTCAGAAACACCCACAGGCGTCAGAGTCTAGGCTAGCATCAGAACGCGACAGACAGAGAGAGTTGTTAAAGTCAGAAACACCCGAGCGTCAGATTGTAATAAATTATCAGGTAAAAACCATGTAATAATGATGCGCACTAAATATGAATTAAATAGAATGAGGAATATTCGGTAGGCATTTCCGTTAAATATTAAAAACTAGAAAATAAAAAATCGGTAAAAACTTCTAAGTTAAACGGTTTTATCTTATGTGCACTGAAAACTAGAAAATAATAACAATTAGGTATTTTGAACTTCTAGTTCAGAAATATTTTAGTACTAGGCAGAATAGCTTTTAGGCATATTAGACTAAAAATAAAAACGTGGGGCCCATTAACTATTGCTGTAATACTTTCTTCTATACTAAGTGTGGATTGCATCGACTTACTATAATCGTAACAGGAGATTTTGACAATCAATAACCAGCCGTGGCGGCTTCACCAGCGAACGCCGAGCTCATGTCCTACCAAAGTATAAAGATATGCTTTGCCATAGGTAGGATTTCAGAGGGGCCCCACGTTTTTATTTTAGTCTAATATGCCTAAAAGCTATTCTGCCTAGTACTAAAATATTTCTGAACTAGAAGTTCAAAATACCTAACTGTTATTATTATTTTCAAGTTTTCAGGGCACATAAGATAAAACCGTTTAACTTAAAAGTTTTTTTACCGATTTTTTATTTAAATTTACAAGTTTTCAAGGCTCTTAAAAAAGCAGTAAATATGCACGTAAAATTGTAAAAATTTCAGTATTTCTAGGAAATTTTATGTAGATTTAGAATATATAATGACTTGAAGGTTTAAGTGTTTTGGTTTTGTAAAAAACGTATTTTTTCGACTCCTTGTTTTAGAACGATTTTTCTTGGTTGCTAAAATGTTACATACAGGTCATACTGAACTACGACAAAATAACCTACATTTTCGTATTCTATGCCTTTTAATTAGTAAATAACTGTAGTTTCATCAAAATCTGTAACCTGACCAAAATCGAAAAATTTCATGAGATAATTATGATAAGATGATAATGAATAAGTTGTGATTTAGTCTTGTGGTATTATTTGTAAATACCGTATGATCCAAAAAAAACGGCGTCAACGACGGCGATGAAATGAAGATCGTTTTCATTTTATACGTAAAATTGTATGGGAAACGTCATTGATTGAATTTTTCGATTATACGGCACTGCCCTTGTTTATATATCCTACAGGGTTGTTCACCATATACGACACGGAGTATTGTAGCTAAACGGCTAGATTTTTACAAATTGTAAGTTTTGGGTTCGTTGAAGGACTATTAGAGCTACAATTTAAAAATATTTTTACAAGATACAGAGTATCCCAAATAAATAAAAAATATCAAAGTTGTATTTTTTTAAATGGAACACCCTATATATTATTACATTTTTAGTTTCTACGATTAAAATAATGGTAAATTTGATTAACGTTTATTACACTTAAACCTTACCGTTTTTGAAATATCTTCAATTTTGTGAAATTGCAGTATAAATTTTAAGGCTTCATTTCTCCGAGGATATCAAAGTTTTTAATACTAAATATTTACTGAAATTTATTTATTGATCAGTTATTGTATTGCAATAATAAAAACTTTACTACCTTATACAGAGTGTCTAAAAATTTATTTTAAATAATTTCTAGCTTCAAACGCCAATAACTTCTTTAATTTAAATAGAATACCCTGTATATTTTAGGAGAATCAGATGCACAATTTAATTGTCTATCAAATTGCATTATACCATTTTTTACCTATCCCTTCAAGTTTCCGTAGAAAATGCATTTTCTTGTAATTTAGAACTCATTTATCAATATACCCATGGAATACTGACATTTTAGATTATTTTTAAAGATTTTTAAAGAATTTTTAAAGAGTACAGATACTAATATTGTCGATATAGTTCGTTTATTTCATTAAAAAATAAAAAAACTGTTTAAATATTTGTTAAAGAGGACCAATTAATATGATTCCAGTATTCAAACTACATTAATTGACTGTTTGCGTTGATTAATAATAATTGCTCCAAATACTAAAAAACTGAATTATGTATGTGTATTAGACAGTGTGGTAAAAAGTAACACTTTAAAAATGATATTTAATTTTTTGACACATGCTTATTTATAACAACAGAGACGTTCATTTTCATAACTTATTATTATATTGATTTCTGATTCAAATCCACCTTTATTTAGAATAATTTATTAACGAACACAATTAAGTATGTAGTTAATTAGTATTTGGGTGGAAATACTGGTGGTATATTTAATTAATGGTATACTCTTTTATAAAGATTTAAATAGTTTTCTTTTTGCATACAAATGGCCTAGTAATATTATCGTTTTAGTAAAAACGATAATATTACTAGTCTATTACATTTTGTACATTTGTTGTTATAAAACAATCTAAAATGTCAATATTCCATGGGTATATTGATAAATGAGGTCTAAATTATAAGAAAATGCATTTTCTACGAAAACTTGAAGGATAGGTAAGAAATGGTATAATACAATTTGATAGACAATTAAATTGTGCATTTGATTCTCATAAAATATACAGGGTGTTCTATTTAAAGTAAATAAGTTATTGCCGTTTAAAGCTAATAATTATTTAAAATAAATTTTAGACACTCTGTATAAGGTAGTATAATTTTTATTATTGCAACACAATAACTGATCAATAAATAATCTTCAGTGAATATTTAGTATTAAAAAACTTTGATATCCTCGGAGAAATGAAGCCTTAAAATTTATACTGCAATTTCGTAAAATTGAAAATATTTCAAAAACGGTAAGGTTTAAGTGTAATAAACCTTAATCAAATTTACCTTTATTTTAATCGTAGAAACTAAAAATGCAATAATATACAGGGTGTTCTATTTAAAAAAATACAACTTTGATATTTTTTATTTGTTTGGGACTCTCTGTATCTTGTAAAAATATTTTTAAATTGTAGCTCTAATAGTCCTTCAACGAACCCAAAACTTACAATTTGTAAAAATCTAATCGTTTAGCTACAGTACTCCGTGTCGTATGTGGTAAACAACCCTGTATACAGGGGTACTACTTACCTCTTTTGAGACCGAGCTTGAGTTGTAGTGTACCAGGGACGCGCCAGATAGCAGCTTTTTGGGTAGGGACAGCAACGATTCTCGCCATCCTAAAAAATCAAAATATAACTTTCGTCAATTTATATACAGGGTGTCAAAAAATAGTGTATCGAACTTCGATGTGTGATTCTACAGATAAAAATAAAACTAAAACAAGTTCCTATGAATATATGCCCTAAAATGCTTCCCGACGAAGTTGCAGCTCTCGAAAAGTTAAATAAAAATAATATATTTTGTTTATTTTTAAGAACATTGGTAAACCCTTTTTCTTGAAATGTGATACTTTTACACACATTTATTAATGCCAAAGCTTCAAGATAAAAGTTTTCAATATATTTGCGTTTAAAGGTTCCGATTTCCGATGCATCAATTTTAGCATTAGCGAAATCAGGAGATTAATTTATGTAAAATTTCTTTACAGTTTACCATTTTTATCATTTCTAAAGAAACTTTATATCTTCAAGTTTTAATGAAGTTTTAGAAGCATAGTAAATTACTTTTCTTCATCATTAGAATACTAATTCTGTGAAAATAACATCTAATTTTGAACCTGAACAAGTATTTTATATGCTTCTCTATTCCTCAAAACAAACAAACTAAAACACCGCACTGAGAATATTGTTGGTAATCTATAGTTTGTATACTTATAATTAAACAACACGTTCAACAAAAGTTTTGATGGTTTCTCCTTACATGTAATACAGAACTGAAGACAGGCCGCCAATCTCACAGAGGTAGTCTATTATGCAAAACTCCAAAGAAACTCTATTAAATTTAAAGTTTATCAAACAAGTTTCGTATTATTTGATGTGCTCTAGACAATGTACTTCAGGTTTTGTTAAGAAAAAGTTCGTATAATTTATGATTTTTTGAAAGAATATGTTATACTACCGTATGATCGACAAAAACGGCGTCCAGTTGGCTGGGAAATGACGATCGATGACATACCGTATGATCGAATAAAAACGGTGTCAGCGATGGCTGCGAAATTAAGATCGCTGTCATTTTATATGTAAAATTATATCGGAAATGTCATTGATCGGCATTTTATAACCATCGCTGACGCCGTTTTTATTCGATCATACGGTATAAATCTACACATTTTTTTTTCGATCATACGGTACAAGTGACACAGACAAGATTTCACCACCTGATATAGACGTCCAGGCAAGGGGGGTGTTTGAAAGTTTGATTGAGGCCTTGCGGGGGTTGCTGGGGAGTTGGAGAACCACTGTGGGGGAAGGAGATTAGGTCGATACGTCACGGAAACACGAAAAACTGCGGCCAAATTGACCGTACGCTCGTTAGATGGGGTAGATTGGCCTCGTACAAGGGTTGAAACTATGGGAGGGGGTGCATAGTTGATAAGGTGATGTCATCGGGGTTGAGAGTGCGTTTTGTTACCGAACGATAGAAGCTTCAGAAAAATTATAACTAGATATAAAAATATGTAACAACGTACAAGCACAGATTTTTCCAGAAAAAAAAACGTCTAAAATGCAAGACTTTAACTAGTAAATCATCTGTGGCGCTGACAAGTTGATTTCACGTATGACTTTCAATTTAATTTAGTTTTAACTGTGTATCGATAATTTTTATTATTTAAAATGATATAATGTAATTTTAAAGTGATACTGTATAAAATTTCTTTTGATATGACCTTTTATTCTAAGGGTTCTAGAATTTTCAGTCACCTTATACAAAGGGACATTTAAAGGTCAAAGAACACCCTAGGAAACTAAAGGTTACCAACGGAAATAAATCAAAATAAAACTCCAAGTATATTTACTGGTTGAAATTAGGAAATTCAGTAAGCTATATTCGATACCAGTTAAACATTTAGTTACTTAATCGAAGTCGCGATTTTTAAATTCTTTTTTGCCAACCATGGACATATTCGGTGCCGGGCTGACTAACTGGAATTTAAATTTCCCGCTGGGGATTCAGGTGGTAGCTCGGCTGTAAAAATATAATATTGTGCATCTGATTCACCTAAAATATATAGGGTGTTCTATTTAAATTAAACAAGTTATTGCCGTTTAAAGCTAGTAATTATTTAATATACATTTTTGGACACTCTGTATAAGGTAGTAAAATTTTTATTATTGCAACACAATATCTGATCAATAAATAATCGTCAGTAAATATTTGAGTATTAAAAAGCATTACCCTTGGAGAAATGAGGCCTTAAAATTTTACTGCAATTTCATAAAATTGAAATATTTCAAAACGGTAAGGTTTAAGTGTGATAAACCTTAATCAAATTTACCTTTATTTCAATCGTAGAATCCAAAAATAGAATAATATACAGGGTGTTCCATTTAAAAAAATACAACTATAATATTTTTTACTTATTTGGTACACTCTGTATCTTACAAAACTTACAATTTGTAAAAATCTCATCGTTTAGCTACAATATTCCGTGTCGTATGTGGTCAACAACCCTGTAATATTTATAATTATCGAATTTATTTTTGTTTTCTAAAATATTTCTTTTTATTTTTCCAAAACTGTATGGGTAAGTTTGTTTTTAGTAAAATCCTTTTCAAGACTGAGTTGACAGAGAGCTACTTAATATACAAAACGGAATTTATTGTTTTTTTTTTCTGCAAGAATAGCGTCTAAATCGACAAAATAAACTCTAAAATTCGTTTATCTCCAGCTGAAGTAAAAGGAGTTGAGGATTGTTCGATATTCCGATCACGTACCGCTCACTCATTTTGTCAAAATCCCTTAGGAATTCCCCGAAAAAAAACCTACAAAGAGTGGATAAAATATTGACTATTATAGAACAAAGTCTGCATCTGAAAAAAGATTTGTGAATAAGAGATAATCTTTAAAAATTAATGAGTCCTTTAGTATGATTTATATTAGTAGTGGGAACTATCGAATGAATACTATCGAAACATTCGATAGTTGCAATTCATTCGAATAATTCGATAGCTAGTAAAAAAACATTCGTTGAAAACTATTCGAATAAAAATTATCGAATACATGCGTCATCTGCCTTGAAATATTGTATTCTATTAATTCGGCAGCAAAACCATTCATTTTATAAATTCATTCATTTTAGAAAATTTATTTATTCGTCAGATCGATTATAATAAAATATTAACTGGATTTTAGTTGTCGCCCGGCGACGTAGGTTTTCTTCGAAAAACCGGTCTGTGTCAAACCAATGCTATGAAAAGCCGGCATCTTTGATTTTTTGTGGAGTCAGATAAAGATGGGACACATTATTTTTTATTGAGGTGCTAGTATTTACACAGAAATACATTATGAAGGGCGCAGTTGCCATATATTGGTATTAGTCTCGGTGATAGTGATATTAGCAAAGAATATTATTGTTTGGCTTTAGTTAGTTAGGGATAGTATGTCTATATATTTTTATATTTTTTATTAATATTCTGTTGTTACACTGCAATAATACTTGTTATTTTGGATGTAGGAAAATTATTTTTAATGTGTTTAGGCAAAGACTGGTTTAATAAATAATAATAACAGTAATAATTTGTTATACCTATTAACAACAAAATTTGAAATCATTTAATATAAACATTTTTTTTTAAGTAGTAGCAAAATATAATTTAAACCAAACCAAACCAAAACAAATTTGATGTCAAAATTATTTATATTAGATCCTATTTAAAATAATATATAGTCTCTCAATTTTTTGGCCAATAACGTTGGTTTATTAAATAATAATAATTACAGAACTAATTTGTTATATTAACAACAAATTTTAAAATCATGAAATATAAGCATTTATTAATTTTCTAAGCGTGCAGTGTAATGCAAAGGAAAATATAAATAAAAATTAGAAATCAAAATTATTTATATTCGGTACTTTATATTACTATTTAATAATAATATTTACTTTTACTGGTATTTACTTACTAAAATAAATGAAATATTTCTTCGCAAAAAACTACATGTAAGAGAATTAGCATAAACAAATACAAACATCGTTAACTTTTTAGAATTGTACGTGTAAAACTTTTAATTTAATTTTCTCACCCATAGTCTGAGTTCGATAACCATTTACTTAACCACAGTAATTAATATAATTATTAGAAAAGTTCCAACTAATTCTTATTATTAAAACATCTAAAATACAAATATGTATTTTAAAATTAATTAATAAGTTCATCTCATCTCTCTTAAAAATTGCTACTTCTCAAAATTTCCCATTAAAAATAGACCATATACCATATAAAATTAAATAATTGAAAGATCGGGCTACGGAAAATCACACAAACTTTTCGGAAAAATTTTGACCACCTGCGTACGCACACAATCGTCAATTAAAAACTACTATTTTGAGTATTTTAAATATTTTAATAAACGCAAAATATACAGTATTTATAAGGCAGAAGTTATAAAATTTGGAAGAACTAATAATGCAATGACACTTTTACAAAAATCAAACGAATGCCTAAATTTCATTTTATCAAAACATTCGATAGTCATTGGCTCAACGATAACCATTTAGTCCTTTGGCGAAAGGTTTGTCACATATGCTTTAGTATACAAATGAATGAATAATTTTATTCGAATAAAACCATTCGATAGTTGAAATCATTCATTCAGTAACCATTCGATAGTCTAATTCAATCGATAGTTCCCATCGCTAATTTATATATCTACTGCGATTGTTCTACTGATTTGTTCATTGACGAGGTAACTGATTAGTTGACTTTAGTATAAATGATAGGGGTTTCTACAATCATGACTTGAGCACAAAAACGAAACTTGCAGTGTACCGAGCAATAATAATCCCCACCATGTTATATGGAATTAAACAGAAAAAACACACTAATGTAGTGGAGGCTGAGGTAAAACAAACCCCACCAAGTAATACGACCCTGAGTCTGCTCCCGCTGCCCCTGGAACTCGATAAATATCAATTAAAACTTCCCGTTTCATTCAAGGGCTTAGAATCCCCGTGACGTAGGAAGCGGAATTGTCGCTGCTATCCTGTCATAATTTATGATGCCGTGACACGCCGCTCCTGTCATAACAATGGCCCCACTCCCTGCAGACGCCCGCAATAAAAGCCAGGCAATATCCGGTAGCCGGTACAGTAATATCTGTCAGTCGATAGAATAGGCAGAATGGTTTAACAGGGCTGCTGTCTGTCAGAAACTGTCAAATAATTCATTTTGTTTCTTTGATTAAGTAAAATTGATTTGATGCTGGGTTGGCGTTGGTTCTAACCAGTTTGACAAATAAATGAAGCTGTTTCTTTGGTTGTCAGTATTTTTAATTCTCTTTCGTGTCGTTTGCTGATTGAATTGGAGCCAGAAATGGCTCAAAACGAAATAAATGCATTACCAACAGATATTCAGGCTGAGGCGACCAAACGCCATATGCAAACTATACTTGTATTCATTTAAAACTTCCCAACATGGCGGACTTCCCGGTATGGGAGGCTTAAAACGAAAATCTCTAAACTGGAATCGACTGTACTTCGTCGTTCAAATTTGATAATCTGGTAAATCCAGTTGAACTCTGACACTTGGCTGACATTGTGACGTTTACGGTTCCTTTTTCTAAATATTTTCATTATTTTTGAGTTTTTATTCACAAATTCTACTTGATTTTGTTCTTTTATTTAACCTGCAACCTGCAGTACTAATTATTACTCTTTCACCGATCAGAATTGACGAATAGGCTGGAAGATATTCAAAATGTCTAAAACGCTTAAAACGTATTAGAAACGATGAAGCTCGTTACAAATTGGTGACAATAGAATTAGTCAGATGTTTGTAAAAGATTCTCTAATTATTTTGAGAAGTTTCCTCGTATCAGTAATTTTCAGGTTTATGTATGTACTATATGATAATAAATAGATTAACTTATATTTCAGGAAATAGCGCGGGCATTACAGATTGTTGTAAATCAGTTTTAAAATATAAAGAAAGGTTTAAAACAGGTTTAAAAGTTGAGTTAGTAGAAGAAGACCTAAATAAGGTAATGTTGGTAATGGGACGAAACATCAAATAACACTTGAAATATATAATTATGTACAATAATTGTAAGTAGTTTTTATGAATCTGTTTGATATCTATTGCATTGTTTTCATATTTCTTGAAATATATATTTTTTTACTTTACAGGATATACACAAAGATAACACACAAGTAATAGATGTAGTTAGAATATCAAACACCAAACCAAACCAAAAATTATGTTTTATTTTACTGGTATTCCTCACATTTGAAGTGAAAGTCATTTCATAAATAAGCTGGACATTGTATAGTACACTCTATATTAATAATTGTTTTTATCTATGCTTGTTAGTTAACGCCATCACTTACTAGGTATAAAATTTAGTACTACAATTAACCTATAGTTGTGGCTGTGATATATTCTGATGTGTTTCTGGCGAGATTTAAAATAAGCTAATATTTAAACAAACATTTCTGGCTTTCCTGACAGAGTGTGGACACAAATTTAATAAAATTATAATGTGGATAATGTTCTGATTATTACGGTTTTGCATGGATGTTTTTGTATGTTGTTATTTTAATAAAAGAGTATATTTAATGAGTTTTGAGTATTTCTTTTCCTTCAGAGTTGTGTTCTAATCTCTATATATTATAAATTTTCATAAATTATATCTACAAAATTTATTACCTTATAATTTTGCTAAATGCTTTGTAGTTAATACAGTTTAACAGTATGTAAAGAACTATTTGAATAAGATGTTTGAAAATATATAGCTGTTTTTTGCTACATCAATTCAATTTGTGATTAACTGTACTGAAATAAAAACAAATTAAGAGAAATGGGGGCGATCTATCAACTATAACATGAAAGTATCATCCTATTTCCAAGTCTTCTATTAATTTCCTTATTAAACAACTATAATTATTCAATAATCTTGATAATTCTAAACTCTAAGATATCGTCAAAACATGAAAACAAAATTTACTTCCTATAGTTCTTACGTCCCTTTAACTGAAATAGGTATAAGAAACAGGGGAGTTAATATTCTCACTGAGAAAGTTTATAAATACCTTTAAGTGAAATCTCTTCGGATCTTGCGGTAAAATGCCTTTGTTATTCTTATTAAATCATTTTCAATAATCTATGTTTTATTTAGCAACCAACCACCTAACTAACCTAGCTTTAATGTCAACTTGACAATCCTGAAAAATATTATTGTTAACCAAAGAGTAAAACAATTTCTGAATTCGCTAACGCCAACTTATTTTTCATTAAAAAAAATTACCAATTTTCGTAACTAGGCCATATTGAGGAACTTTTAAAAGAATAGTACTATATACTTCCATTTAAATCCCGAATAACTTATGAAAAGGAATATAAAATTTTTCAAAAATGGGAGCAATTAAAAAAACGTGCGAGAAGACATAAAGTTTTTAACCTATCCTCGTCGTTAAAGTATCATTTAATCTACCCTTAAAGTACTATTTTTGATAGATATAAAGCAATTTTAACAGTTGCTATGGAAAAAATATTATGTGTTTATGAATAACTTGTTTGTTTGGACTAAATATAAAGTCAAATTATAAATTTCCAAAGAATTTTTCGTAGAGGTATTCCTGCCCTACTAATCTAACCCTCCACGGATACGACAATGGGCCCTTTACAACTTCCGCAGTGTAAAGGCGGCTTTATCTCGTGCCCCGAGTCAATTGGGCATGGCTGGGGAACGGGCCTTAGCAATATTGGTCTTTTTTCTTTTCGTTTTCTCTTTGTGAACGCGGCCCGTCGACCGTGGATAATTTAATGACGTAGACGACGCGGTTATTTGAAGTGTGTATTTTTGCAATAATTGGACTTGTTTGCTTAAGAAACTTGTGAAGAAAATGCTTTCACTAGTCCGTATTGTAGCACATTTTTAGACGACTTTTTTATTTTTAAGATTTTGATGGTCAAAATCAATCAAATATTCCATATGTTTGGAGTAAATTTTCTCGAAAATAAAGACACAATTTAAAATTCCGTTACAATACGGAAATAGATTGAAGTTTTGTGATTACAGTGATATATAATTTATATGGTTTTATAAGAAATTGCTCGCTATTTTATGGCAAATGCTGAGTTTTTTTTCTTTTGTGGTTTAAAAATCTTTTATAGACGAATAGTGATCATTTCCATGACCATATCGAGAGAGACAGTCATAGAAATAACCCCTAGACAGTGTGGGATTCGAAATACCCACTAAAAACGATCCACCTCCGGGGAATCAGCGGCCGAAGAATCGCAGCTCTTATTCCTGCTTATGTGTTGGGGAAGGGAAGGGGCGAAGACCTAGGTGCCTGAAGGCTAGTATTGGGATGCGAGATTTAGAAGCGACTGGACACTACGTCAGAAGAGTTTGTGTTGTCCGGCAGACAGTTTTTGGGAGGGATTTGGTACCGAAAGAATGGAGATTAGATCATAGGGGGTAACATACTTGTAGTATGTTTGGAAACCATGGTTTTGACATGACTGGCTACTTGTTCAAGTAGTTGTTTATGGAGTTCTTGGTTTATTGAAGAGATGGATAGGAATGACCCAGGGGTATTTCCTTGAGGCGAGTTGTTGAGATTGCTTTTGAGCACTGAAGCATAAAGTGTAGGATTTGGAGGGATAGGAGTCGGGACCTTTGAGGGTTCCAAGGATGTCAGTATTGGGATTACGATTTCTCGGATTTTTTGGGCATGAATTGTGGCTAGCTGGATGCGGACCTCCGCAATTTGAACAAATTGCAGGTGCATCAGCCTCTTTATCACAGGATTTGGTGTGATGGGATTTCTCACGCAACGCGGGGCCGCAAAGCAGTTCGAGGCGGCATCGGCATGGCCGAATTGCTGGCAATTGTGGTACTGACGTACCCCATTACCGCGCCTCGGCGTCACCACCCGAACCATCAGCGGGCCATCGACATGCGTGATGTCGAAGATGTGGGTTTGGTGTTTGGGTACTCTGACCTTGACGACGGCTATAGGAATACCGTCTCGTGAGAAACGATGCTTTTCTCTGACCTCGAAGCCTTGGGAAGTAAGGTCCTCAATTATTGCCGAGTTGTCGACAAAAAGCACTACAACACCTTTGAGGTTTCGAACATTAAAGATCCCTGTCATCAGGGGAAAAATAAGAGTATGAAAATTTTCTTGCTTTTTATTATAGTCGACGATGGCCCTATGGTGATCGGAAGAAGGGGTAATTCTAATGCCGAGAGGCACAGTTTTTACTTCGGAAAAGCAGATTTTCTGCTCTTTGAAAGTTCTTGTGATGCTCATCAGAGACGATATCTTTGAAAGTACAACAGGAGCTTTTGGGCCTTGCTTTTAGATTAGGGCTCCTGCATTTGAGGAACAGCAGGGGAATTTTAGGTTGAGCTCCTGCTGTGTTTGAAGAACCAACCAGGGGAGGGTTCAGTTTGGGACGCCTCACAGTTGCTTCGTCCATGGACAAAAATCGAAAAAAAAAAGTTAAAATTTACTAATATCTGAATACATCTTAGCAATAGCTAGATATTCTGTGCTTATAGCAATGTTCAATATCTGTATATTATTTTTTTCATAAACAGCGTTTTTTGTTATGAAATATTTTCACTAAAAATAAATTTTGCGATCATTATCTTATATCAGTGAAAGAATAACATTCATGAAGTAGTTCTGTATATGAGTAAACGTACATTATAATTAGAAAGCCACTATGGATATTGTTAAACAAGGTATATATACTTTAAATTTATTTCCAAACAAGTTCATTGATTGTTTTAGTTTTTATTTATTTTTTAAGATGATTCTTAAATGGGTATAAAACTTTACGTTTTCAAACTTCAAAAGGCATTTAAAAAAACATATCAAAGGAAACATATCGTATTTGTGAATATTTTTTCGTTGTCATATTCTACCTTTTTAATTTTGTTTAGTTCACCTGCGTCTGCTTGCGACGAACTTTATTTTATAATACTTTTTCAGATGGAGTAAAATTGATAAGCAATGCCGATCTGGTTAATACTTAGCTTGATCATGGAGACAAGAACTCAAAATTATTTGTATTTCAAAAATGTGTTCTTTGTGGAATGTTAGTGAACCTTCCAGTCAAATGAGACACCACTTGTGCCTGAAAAAGCCCACTATTTTGGAGCAGAAACGTCGCATAAAAGTTTCCATGTTTTCAATTTATTATAAAACCTCATACCCAAAGAAAAGGAAAAAATAATATATTGATATGGTCTATAAAAGGGGTAACTATTAACATCAAACCCCTCAACACCAACAAAAGAACAGTATTTCTTGCAGAAAAAGTAATATATTAGAAGATGATGTACAGAAATATCTTATATGTGAGGATATTTCATCTACCTGTGATTTTGATACTATAAATTTCGAATATTCTGTCAGCAGTGATTCTTCTGAATCAGAGTAGTTACAATATATGCATTTTGTTTTCCTAAAGTAAATTTATAGTATCTTAAGTTTTTTTTTTAATAAAATATAGCATTAATGTTTCTTTTTCATTAAAGAAAAACATTTTTATCTTATATTGGTTTATATTGTAGGAATCATGTTCTAATGTTATTCCAATTCTTTTTTAACACAGGGATTTATTTAATACTTACACCGTTTTCATATAGAATTATTATTTCCTTAGATGGAACACAGCTCAACATTTTTATTATTTATAAGATTTTTTCGTAAACGTGGGACTAAGAACATCATCATTTAATTTACAATGAGAGTACTCATCATTTGTACCAAAATAAACCTAGTTTGAATCAAATTGCCTACAATAAAAGTTTTGCATTTTGTCCTCTAGAGCCATATGTTCGAAGCACTGTGTGCGCCTGTTGCGTTTGATGAGCAACAGCGGGAGGGTTGATTTTGGGACCTGACGTTCCGGGCAATCGGGCTTTTTATATCAGGATTTACCTGCTGAGTTATTTATTGCAGGGTGAGGATGGTGGACGAGCTGGGAAACCTCCCTTGAGGATAGCTTTTCTCTGGGATTGGTGATGACGCAAGAGACTCGTCAGTTACTGATCACACGTTACTACTGAAGTTTATTTCATTGTGACTGATTTTTATGGCGCTCAGAATTGAACGGACTAGATTTTCTTTTCTCCTAAAGAAATGATCCAGAGTAAAGTTGATTAAGTCTTGAATTTCGTCAGGGGGTAATCCCTTGACCGATCAAACCCTGATGAAAGGTTCAGGATGGGTTGCGATCTTGCGATCGACAGGGAATAGAATGGGTTTGGAATCTGAATATATGGAATCTGAATCTAAAGAGTTTTTAATCTGAGGGTGATTAACCTTATTTTTCTTGGGAGCCATGATAGGCGATTGGGGAGAAGGAGAAACGACCCTTGGAGAGTGCCGTATTGCTAAGTTTGATTAAGCTTATGATGTAAGGAAGCACTTACCAAGCACGAGGTACTACCCAGCACGAAACACTATGAGAGCTGCGATGTTCACTGAACGATGCGCGGTACTCGAATGATGATGTGAGTAACGTACGTCGTCACGTCGTTGACTATACTGATGGCAAATGCTAAAGCAAACCTGCAAACCTTAATCAAGCCTTAATCAAAGCACGTGTGTTTGGAATTTTGGGTGTGGCTTAACACGACAGGATCGGGCTAAGCCTTAGGCAGATTTCTGAAATATAATATATATTTCCTTCGGTCACACCCATTTTACCCGACCCCTGAGAGCGACTAGAACAGCACAGCGTAAAGGTGCGTATTCATTATCCGAACGTACGAACGAGCGAGCGAACGAATGAATTCGGTATATTTGGACGGTGGACCGAACGCATGCGGTCGTTCGTTTGTTCGACTAAACTCAACCATCCGTTTCGAGTCGGTATATCAATGGCGTTCGCAAACGAATGGGTTCAGGTGTTTTCGTTTGGTTCTAAAATCCGGTTCCGTCCATATTACTACCGAACGAACGAATGAACATTCGTTCGTTCGTTCGGATAGTGAATACGCACCTTCATAGACTCTTAAGATACTGTGTTCTATTTTAAAAAAATAGAAAATAATCTTTAAAAATATTCATTTCTCTGAAAAGTATTTTCGGAGAAATACCTACTAAATATGACCAAAGTCTACAAAACATTTTGTAATCTTTTATTTTCTCTACATTTTCTGAAGAAAAATATCTAAGGAAAGCAATACTTTTTCGTATTACCGGGTGGAAATTCATGTTTCCCGAAGCGACTATTAAACCTAGAACCGTTCCCCTACTTTTCCCATAAACAGTAATAGTGTCTGGGCTATTACGCCCAGCTCTCCCCTACGAGGAGACCCGTCACTCCCTCTTAGAAACGACATGTGTAAAACTTCATTCTATCTCACATGAAATAGTGCAGTAGATGTGGGGAAACAGAAAAATGTGGCAATATTTTTCTCCCTATGTGACCAGTTTGATTTGACTGTATGAAAAATAATGATTATTATTATGAACGACTTTTCATTGCTTTGGTTTTAACTTTTATCATGGATCTATTGTTTTTTTAAGTAAAACTTCTTTGCGTGCGGTGGGAGTAAAAATTCAAGATCGTGACACACGAGCTAGCGAGATGAAAAGTGATAAGAAATGTAAGGATTGCACGATCGCGCATACACTAAAAAACGTTTGATTTAAAACTAAGAAAATAGTTAGTTAATACATTTTTGTGACATTGTCATATTTAAAAATTACTAATATATTTAATAAATCACTATAAATAACGAACAAAACATGTATTCAAAAACAGACCATACGAATTGTTGGTTAGGGTCAAAATTTCTTCTCTTTTTAAATAAATTTTAAAGGGCCTTAACATCGTAAAAAAAATGTAAAAAATTAAAATAAAAATTAAAATTAAAATTAAAATTAAAATTAAAATAAAAAAAATTAAAATGTACAGTTATAGTAAAACACCACACACATTTTTTTTTAATTTGACTACTGTAAAACTTGGAAAATAAGTTCGTCACAATAATGCTTTTATTTATTCACTATTCTAATAAACAATATGCATTCCTTCGGAAACTCTCTATTTATTTATCTAGTAATGCTAAAACACTCTATTTTAAAGTCGATTAGAGAAAATAGTATGATTCATTGGCAAGTAATGTAAACATTTACGATCCGGTAAAATTGTGATGTAAGAGGAGGCTTAAGCTTACGGCGCATAGAGTCATTTATGTATTTTAGGAATTAATAAATACAAAATGTGAATGTCGAAAAAATATTTTTATATTTCATCTTAGACTAGGGCCCCATAGATATTATTTCTGCAATATTATATTTTAATATTAACAGAATTGGCCATGGCGAGAATGACAATATCAAAGTTTGTTTTGAATTATTTCGCATTGTAAAATTACGTCGTGGTTCATAAGTTTTCAATTTTGTTGTTACTGAATAGAAAGTGGAGTTTAAAAGTAGTGTTGTGTTGGTGTGTACCATAAAGGTAAGATTTATTATTAAAAAAATAATATCCGTGTAAAAAGCTTGTGACTTGGAAAAAGATACAATGTTTAATAATAGAAAAAAAAGCGTTTTTCATAACCTTGTATTTAAAAGGTTTATAATTCAGGATTTATACAGATTTATTTCAAGAACATTTTTCGTATTCACAATCTTTTTATCAATTAATTTATCCTAAATTTAGCTGCCAAGATGTGCCAAGAGAATAAATATATATTGTTTTAGGTACCATGTCAATAGAAAATCTCTTTGGTTTCTGCTTGGTGTGAAGGCAATTCTTTGAAGAAAAAATGCATCATTTTGCGATTTGTTCTGAATTACGCTAAATTTAAGGGCAACATGATGGCGACGAACATTATAATAAAATAGTGAAAATTATTAAAAATTAAATTATTATTATTATTACTCTTTGTCTAAATGTTGGGAGCACGGTCAAATCAGGAACCACTTATCAAGGGTTCTTAATTTACTTCGGGGCGTACTTTACAGGCATCAGTGTTGGAATAATAGAAATGATGAAAATGATAGTCAGGATGATGATGATCATTATTGATGATTGAATATTATTGTTACATAAATTTCTCCTAGTAAAATAGTTTTATTATCATTTTATTTATATTTGTTAAATGTTTTTAGGCTGCTTTTTCATTGTTCAAGCTAATTTTACTTTCAATTACTAATACGGTACATCTTCTGTAAACCTTCTAGATACTAATAGAGATTCCTTACAAAAGTAAGGAACTACAGTTTGTTTGAGAGTTCGATATAATAAAATGAAAAAAAAAAATAATATATTTCGTAAGACACCCTGTACAAGCATAAAATGAAACAAAATGTCATTATTCCACGCATTATTTATTTTTCTTACCAAACAAATTATTTTGTTTTAAAAAATAATTTAAATTTTAAGGTATTATTTATTACCGCCTAAATTGGCGAAAATGACCTATGTGCGGCGGTTCAATTAAAGGTGGGATGAGCCTGCTTAATAAGGTAACTTTGGCAATGGTTGAAAACTTGACTACAAGCGATTTTCTAGAAGTCTTCCTTACCGATAAATTATTGACAAGAGTGACAGATAAAGCCTTGACGTTCTTTCGGTATTCCAGTTCATCTCTTTTTCTTTCTAAAGGGTGTTGCGTTGAAGGAGACAAAACAATTTTGGTGACCCATAATTTTATTCCTTTCCACTTTTCTCCTTGTCGGGTCGTTGACGTTGACTTGTTGCCATTTATTTCTTTTGTTTTACACGCTGCATTTTGCTTTTACAAATTTATTACATAAATTATTTAAGGCAAATATGGGTTTTTAATAAAATATCGGACTAGCGATGTAGGTAGAAGTGTTTGATAATTTTTTTTCATCTTAACATGCTCATTGTCGTTCTCCTGATTTTAGGTGACAGAAAAGATCATCAAATCAAATTGAATTTTATAATTTTCCTTCCTATTTATCCTTCCCTAAATATCAACGAGATGAGCCATCGGAAGAAAGGGACCATAGTACAAAACAGAAGAAGGTGATCTTTTTTCTTTCTGCTTCGGATATTGAAATTATTATACTGTAGTCGTGTTCGGCATTATGCTCTTGAGAAATATGAATAAACAAAGAACAACGGATATAAAGCATCCCAGAGGAAAAGAGAGAGGCAATACCTGTGTACTCTCTCACGATATTTGTGAAAGTTACATGAAAGTATTATTGTAAATGTCATCTTTTGATCAACCTGAAAACTTCGAGCAAAAATATGACACTTTCAACAATACCCTGACAGATATCAGAGATGATACAGGTTTTCCTCTCTTTTCCCCCTGAGTCTTTTAATTGTATTCTTTGTTTGGCCTAGATTTCTCAAACATATAGTGAACTCAGCTTGTATGTTTGAAATAATCGTCCAGTTGGCTTAAAATGATGATCGAAGACATTTCCATATAATTTTACTTTCAAAATTATGATATATCTTTTATTTCTAAGCCATCTATGACGCCATTTTTTTTCAGTTTTATTTATAATTAATTTTGTCTCTTGATCTACTTGTAGTATTCTTTCAATTTATTAATTTATTGTGGTGAAATTAATTTCTGTTGTATATTTGATAATGATATTAAACATATTTTAAAAATGGTGTATTTTTTGTGTTTTATTGTATGTCATAATTAAAATAAACGAAATAAAATTTTTATTTTTAAACTTCCCGCCATGCGTGACAATTTAGTCCGTAGTTCCTACAAGCGAAATTGGGGGCGCTAGTAACAGTAGACTTGTCAACAGTGTCAAATTTAAACGTCAATTTCACTTTCCAATATTTAGCAGGCGCTCGCACTTCTTCTTGTGTGTGTTTTTGTGGGTTCAGTAGTAGACTGGCCAGCCGGCTGTTGTGTTGTGTTTTGTCATGGGAGCTGATATTTGGGGTTGAGAGTCTTTTGACTATAAACGTTGCAAAATTACTGTAAGACTAACGGGTCGTTTGACCGGAAGAAAACCTCTGGTGACGTCTGTCCTTCAGGGTTGGTCTTGAAATTTTTGAGGTCTCCTTGTCTTCTCGATTGACACGATGCGACGTTGGGGTATAGAGACTAGTGAGGTACCCCAATTAGCTTATTCGATTGGGATACGAATCTGTTTAGCGGCAGAATTGCGTCCGAAATTATATTATTTCGGAATTGACAAGCTGGTTGTTGAATTATTAACCAATAGATGCGAATGATATTTGAATTAGATGGAAAATATGGAATAGGATATATTGAATAGAATGTATATCAGTGGCTAGGGGCGGAGAACCCCCGGGTGAGTCTTTTTATTTAACTATCAATTTTATCCAGATCGGTAAATGTTTGTTTTGTTATTTTCATGTACACAATGAGAGAGTGCTTGCCAATGACCAACTAAATGGATATTTGAGGTGAATTTGCATTGTGAGACCCGGTTGAGTAAGCCCCAGAAATAAGCGATTTTACACTACTTTGAATATCCAGATTTTAGAATTGAATGTCTTAAATCGCGTCAATATTTTTCAAAACTGTTACAAAAAAATGATATCTCGTCACTAAAACTTTAGACGTTTTGAAGTTATATATTGTACTGTGTATAAAGCGGCGTTTCTCCAGTTTTTCCTGCTTTTCTTATTCCTGGGATTTTCCCTCTGTTCCATTTCCACTGGAAAATCCCTCGGGAAACGCCGGTAAAAACTTTCCAGCGAAGCTGGAACAGGGAGGGGGTGCCAAATTAGATTTGCCGGGGCCTGGAACGCTTTCTGCTAACGTTAAAGATTACCGCGGCAAGGAATAATACCCGTTAGTGTTTTTATCAGCAGGGAAAAAGGAACGAAATTAGGAAAATTTTGATGGAAAACAAACCGGAAATTGAGCTTATTTCTCACATCAATCGATATGTATCAAAAGATACTTTCTTTTTGTATATATTACTTTCTTTTGTAATTTTAATTTTTCTTTCTGTAAAATTAGGCAACGCAGTTAGTTTTTGCTTCTCCAGGGACTAAATATAAACAAAGCAAAATATAAGCAAACCGTTCCTTAATTTTAAGGAACGGTTTTTTAATTAAAGATAGCTAAATGGCTCTTCTAAAAATTGTCGTCGCCGGATTTTTTGTTTTTCATTTAATTTAAAAAAAATAAAAAGTATTTTTTTTTCCTGATCTCGTGGCGGATGCGCCAGGCTTCAACTGGTTTTTAATAAAGAAGCTCTAAAGTAGGTAAAAATAAATAAAACTTTTAAATCAAACTATTTATTTCATTTTTTAATTCGCATATCTTAATTCATTAATATTATAGCAGGAACCTTATAAAACCTGTTGATCAACTCACATTGCTTTTATTTCTTTTGTGTTACAATTTTAATTTAATTTCTTGCACTATGTACCTTATACCGTATGATCGAAAAAAAAACGGCGTCCAGTTGGTACGAGAAATGATGATCGATGATATTTCCCATATAAATTTACATGAAATGACAACCAATCTTTATTTCATAGCCATTGCTGACGCCGTTTTTCGATCATACGAATTTTATCCTCTTCTCCAGCTGTTTTTAAGTAACTCTCTAGCTAAACCTTGCTAAAACACCTGTATTGTGGTACATTGAATTCCAGTTAGTTCAACTTTGTTTTAGACAAGATTTTTCCTTTATTTTTCTTTTTTTGAAGTTCCATCACTTGGGTTCTTAAAAATAAAAGTAATATGAACAAATTGTTTTTATTTAATATTTTTTATTAAATAATTTGTACATATAGTATTAATAGAAATGTAACAATTATTATAGGTACTATTCATTTATTATTAAGACAAAAGTATAAGTGCATTTATCTATTTTATAAAATAAAAGGCTTCACCTTAATTACTATAGTTGATGCTATCCTACCTATTTCTTTACTATGAAGCCCTAGAACAACATATTTGTTATTACTCACAGTCTTATGCTATTTTTAATTTTTCAATAATATTAACTTACCAGATGGTGGTTTTAGGATTGGTTTTATAAATCTCTGCTTACACTTCACCAGCTTCTTCCATATTTTCTATTATCAATTGTACTAAAATGTTAATATAATAAATAGCAATGTCCATGTAATTAAACTATGATTACTTACAGATTATTTTTTCTTGTGTTAATTTCTTATAAATCATTCCATCAATAGATCTATTGCACCACCACTGCTGAGAATTGAATTATCTTTCCTTTTCCATAAGGTAAATTTAAATAGCCTATACCATAATAGGACTAGTTGGAGTTGAACACAAAATATATTTTAATTGAATTTGTGTTTTTATTTTTCATTTGACGATCTTTTGACAACTGAACAATAACCTCACTTTTAATCTAACGATTTGAAATTCAGGTTTCTGTCTCTGTCTGTTGTATCGACTTTCATATATAACCATCTCATTTCAGATATCTTATATTGTAGCACTTTTCTCTGAGATTGTCTACCGGTCCGTAGGCGGCCGTCCTCCAAATTGTTATCTATTGGATTGTTTTGTATATGAAAATGCCAAATGTTATATCCTATAGATATCAGGTCCTAGATTGTTTATCTTTTAGATGGTTATTTGTTAGATAAAAGTTATTTATTTATAACTAAAGAGACCGAGCCTTAAGGAAGGAAAAAATCAAATTAAAGTCTTTTTTAGATGTTAACAAGACAACATCAAGCCTACCACGATTGCCAATAAGATTAACTTTGCCAGACACTAAATAAACGAGCCCTTAATCTGCTAATACCGTGTAATCATATTAGAAAATAAGGGTGACCAGGGCTGGTCCCTTTTCTTTTGTACCCCGTTCCACCCTCAAACCTTGATGGCGTCGATTAGAGAACAGAGCAGGGTGTTTTATCTCCTATCTTTTATATTCCCGGTTAGATGTTAGATATGAAAGAAGGTTAATAATAACTGATCTGTCAAAACGTACGTGACCTGCATGACGAATTTTATGAATGTTTAGGTAATTTATCTTTATTTAGGGGGTGCAAAGCTTTAAAAAAAATGACTGACGGTTTGTGCTATCAGAACTTTGCCTATATTTACTACTATAGTCCTAGGGTTACAATGCATAGAGTACTATACTATGTATTCATATTCTATGCATTCTAATTACTAAATAATAGTAGTTTTAACGCAATCGTTAATTTTCGTGCTATATGTATGGAAAATGTCAGATCAGGGGCTTGGAACACCCTCAAAAAGGAAATACCACTCCTGCAACTCCCAGTGGACGCTCCCAGTGGACGCCCAGTGTCAAACCAAACTTTGACAAACATGTCAATGTAGTATGGAGCAATAAGAAGGATTGGAAGAGCGAAACGCTTGCCCAGCAGTTAAAAGACCATACCATAACTTGGTATACTGATGCTTCCAAAACCAATACGGGAACAAGGATCGGAGTGTTTGGGCCGAGAGCTAATTACTCCGAACCAATGGGCACTTACCCTAGTATCCTACAGGCAGAAATCTACGCTATCGAGAGATGCGTACAACTTATCTTAGATAGGAACTATCGGAAACAAAATAACCATCTTATCTGATAGTCAAGCAGCGTTAAAGGCGTCAACTCGGTATCTATCAATTCAGAAATTGGTCAAAGAGATGCATAGAAGAGCTGAATAAATTAGGCAAAGAAAACAAAGTCCTCCTACATGGGTGCCTGCTCACCAAGGGATGAAGGCAATGAAAAGCAAATAATCTAGCTAGGAAGACGAACACTCCACTAACTGTGGACCAAACCGTTCTGCTTTCCAGAGTGGTAGCAACTCAAGGCGGAACTCAAGAACTTGGAAGATTCCATCCACCGCAACCTGAATGGAAATCTTGCAATGGTCTAAAAGATCGAAAGAAGTTTCTGAGGGCTTATGATCAGAAAATCACGAATCTTCCTGCAAGGTCTGAGTAAGAACAATCTTCCAGTTGTCACGGGGTTTTTAACAGGACACTGTCTCCTCAATGAACACCTCAGTAGATTGAAACTAAGAAGAAACGGCGAATGCAGATTCTGTGGGGAAGATGAAACACCAGTACACCTCACTGAGTGCGCCGAGACGACAACCATTCGTGCCATGGTGCAATTTTTACGACTGATGTGGAGATGGAGAACTACCCTCTATAAAACCGTCCCAGATACTGGCTTTTGTCAAAGCCCTGGGACTGTATGATGAGTTATGATTCAAGAAAGGGGGACACAATGGATCTGTAAGGTCGAAGTGATTAACCCCCCTCCCACTCATTCTAAATTCTAAATTCTAAATGTATGGAAAATTGTATATTTTTAGTAATTTTTAAATGTTTTTGAGGCTCTTAATTTAGACGAAAATTTTTGAAAATTTCAGGGTTTGTAGAAAATTCGTTGTAGGTACTTTTAAAAAAACATTATACTACTAGCGGTTATATGCGTTGATTTTGTGAGAAAATTGATACGTTGAACCTTTGTTAGAGAGGCGATGGTTAAAATTTTGCCTATATTTAATAAAATACTTTTAAGGCTACAATCGCTATATTTTCGTGTTCTACGTATTTTAATTAATAAGTGATAGTAGTTTTATCAATATGGCTTGAAAAAAATCGCCAATTTTCATAACTATACCGGGTGCGTCTCAAAACTGGCTCATCCCTATAACTTTTTTTATTTTTTCAGATAAAAAAACGAGATTTGGATTTCGCAAATGACCACAACTTTTGATTTATAAATGGCATCACCCTCGGTTTTTTTTTTACTTTATTTGATAGAAATTGACACTCTGAATCGAATGACATATCATATGTCAACTTTGGACATATTCGCTCAAAAACAAATTGTATTTTAAATTTCAATATAGAGTGCCATGAGTGTGTTAAAACACTAATTTTTAATCAAGGAGCCTTAGAAAAATAGATTTGATCGTCTAATGTTTTCAGTGTCTTGTCCTGGTCGGTTAAAAGATGCCAAAATCGTATTTTTAATCATATCTCAATTTTTTCAAATGGATTGATGGTGACTCATTAGCATAATTTGGAAAAAGCGTTGACATATATGTCATTTTCTATCGAATAAAGTAAAAAAAAAGTACCGCGGCTACCATTTAAACATCAAAAGTTGTACAGGGTGAGTCAACGATAGAGTAAAGTCCATTATCTCATTGGTTTCGAGGTTTACAAAAAAACATTAAATATAAAAGTTATAGGGACGGTTAAGATACACATTTTGAAATTATTATAGAGCATACAGGGTGCTTCAAAAAACTGTGGCGAATATAACATATGTTTTTTTAAATGCAACACCCTATTTTTTATTTTATTTTTAGATTCTGCGTAAAATTCCATAACTTTTTTGTATATAATGTTATATACCTAAAATTAATAGTTTTTGTAATATTTAAATTTGTTTAAACAAATGTTAGATTTCAGTGTGATAAAAAAATGTCAGTGATGGAATTGTTTCTGAAGTTGGACAACTAAAATTTGGAGAATTTTATAGAGGCATAGAAAGAGTCCTATGTAAAGATATTTTAGTTAGATGCTACAGGGTGTTCAAAATATATTTACGAATTTCAACTACTTAAAATTAAAAAATCTCAATTTTTTTAAATGGGACACCCTATATATTTTCATTTTTTCTGATAGACTTTACAAAACTCTTTAACTTTTATTAAGTATGTCATATAACTATTTTTAATAGTTTGCGATTTATTCCAATTTTTTCTATTTTTACCCATATTTTTAATACAATTACGCTATAACATCATAGTTGCCATGACAAAAAGTAATAATTATCAAAAATTCATATTTGTTAAACAAGTTTGGTTTGGTTTTTGAGTTTTAGTTTAATTTGTTGTTTAATTTGTAAGTATTAATTTGGTAAAGATAATAGTTGCAGATTTCCCTGAAATGAATTAGTCAATGTGACAATGTGATATACACCAACAAGTCAAGAAAAACATATTTTTTGATTCAGTAGGTACTATATATTATATAGTACTTTGCTAAGTACTATAAGAATAGATGTAGATTATCTAGAAAACATCTTCAGTGTGTAATGGGACGGTTTCGCGGGAGTAGTAATATTGGCTTTACCAAATGAATTATAAACCACAATTACTACGAGAAAAAAAACTTTACTGTATGTCGAAGAAAATTCCTATATCAGTATCAGTAGTCTTCAACAATTAGGTAATCTAGTATTACCCTAATCTGTGGCTATTCGCTCCGACGAAAAATCCAAGTGTCATCTTTTTCATAATATAGAAATACACCAACAAATTCACGACTGCAATTTTAGTTTATTTGAATAAAGTTAATTAATTCTAACTAATACCAGCAATTGTAGCTAGTTATTAAGCTATTTGTTAAAGTTAAGTAATAAATAGTTTTGTTTTGTCATGACAACTATGATTTTATGCGGTAATTTGTATTAAAAATGGGTAAAAATAAAAAAAATTGGAATAAATCGCAAACTATTAAAAATAGTTATATGACATACTTAATAAAAGTTGAAGAGTTTCGTAAAGTCTATCAGAAAAAATGAAAATATATAGGATGTCCCATTTAAAAAAATTGAGATTTTTTAATTTTAAGTAGTTGAAATTCATAAATATATTTTGAACACCCTGTATCATCTAACTAAAATATCTTTACATATATCTTTTTGCTCATCTCTAAAAAATCCTCCTACCAAACTTTGGTACTCCAATTTCAGAAACAATGGCACCACTAACAATTTTTTACCACACTGCAATTTAACATTTGTTTAAACAAATTGAAATATTACTAAAACTATTAATTTTAGGTATATAACATTATATATAAAAAAGTTATGGAGTTTTACGCAAAATCTAAAAATAAAATAAAAAATAGGGTGTTGCATTTAAAAAAACATATGTTATATCCGCCACACTTTTTTGAAGCACCTTGTATACTCTATAATAATTTTGAAATGTGTATCTTAACCTTTCCTATAACTTTTATATTTAATATTTTTTTGTAAACCTCGAAACAAATGAGATAATGGACTTTACTCTATCCTTGACTCACCCTGTACAGTCATTTCCGGCGAAATCGTCGAAAAATTGTCTATTTTTGACATGGACGCCGGAAGAATGAAATTTAGGGGGGGGGCAAGGTAAAAATGAATAAAAAATTGACATTTTTGGTAATTATTGGGAAAACTGGAAATCGTCCGATTTTCATCAAAATTGGTATACACCCTATTTTGAAGTCGTAGATTACGAATCTGAACTTTTTTCTTGGCGGTCTCTTACCGTTTTTCAGAAAAACGGAAAATAATTTCAATATCGAATTTTTCTTAATTTCTCATATTTTTAAGGTTTTCTAGCACATATTTTGTTAGGTATTCAATAATCAATAATGTTTTTTGCTATTTTCTGTTACTTTTTAACCAATTCTGTACATACTAGAGGAAAATTTGCTAAAATAAATTTGTAAACAATCTGAAAATGTTAGATTATAGCTTTGTTCGGGTTCTTGTTATTACCGATTCTGAACCGTCCAAGAACTCTGCAGCGCATGCGCAAATGAAATAATGTCTTCATATTTCCTTCTGCGCATACGCATCACAGTTCTAGGACGGTTCAGAATCGGTAATAAGAGAAACCCGAAGTAAGTTTATGTGTTTCTGGCATTTAAAGCAACGTTGCCAATGCTAAACCTAAATTTAGCGTGTTTTTTTCGCTCATTCTGGAATTACGAAAGGCGGTCGCCAGAAGAACGGCTCCTTCCCATAACTGCTATTTTACCAACGAGATCTGACTATTTATACCCACGAAGTTGCACGAAAGAGTTTTGATTGCATTGGTTACAACTTCCATGCAGAGGGTGTTAATCTTTTGTTGTTATATTATTAGATTAACTAAAAAAAGATTAACCCCCTCCGCAAAGAAGTTAAAACCAATGCAATCAAAACTCTTCCGCGTAATTTTGTGGATATAGGTGTATATTTAATTATTGTCGATCTCATAATAGGTAATTTATTTAAAATCCGTAATCACCCGAAATAGAAGATTCTAGACCTAATCTAGAAATTTTCAAATTTCTAGATTAGGTCTAGAATATATTTGTCTCTCTTATTACATAGGAGAGAGAAAGAAGGATATTCAATAGTATATCAAATGTCAAACTTCCATCTGGTCTCAATTTTCTTTGCAATTTTTTTAAGAAAAGTGTTTTTCAGTAAAATGTTGGACACTTTTCTATCCCCAATCAAGTGTGGCTTTTAGATAAACTATAATATAATGAAAATATAGTGAAATTATTACTTTATAGGGCCGAAATAAAGAAAAATTCAATGTTGAAGTAATTTTCCGTTTTTCTGAAAAACGGTAAGAGACCGCCAAGAAAAAAATAGATTCGTAATCTACGACCTCAAAATAGTGTGTATACCAATTTTTGTGAAAATCGGACGATTTCCAGTTTTCCCAATAATTACCACATTTTTTATTATTTTACAGGTAACACCTAACAATTTCATAATAATGATTATTTTTTTTACAGATGGATGTAAGAAGATAGCTTTTATTTTTATTGTTTCAGTGATCCAGGGGGGGGGGCAAATGCCCCCTCTTGCCCCCCCCCCTGTCCGGCGCCCATGATTTTTGACCTTTTTTAAACCTTTTTCGAGGTTTAAAATTTCAATAGGTTGTTCAATGTCTTCTTATCGTTAAGCGTTGTTCACAGTTCACTTGAACTCGAGTTTGTACAACCCGAGCCTTAATATTGCTTAAATTCAAATATACATTAATTAACTTTAATATTAGATTAAAATAGAACGTGAAATATTCAAATGAGCTTTATTTTGTTATCCCGTCCTCAATCATAATCGCTATACTAAAACAAAACCAACCCCCACACCACAGGGGGACAACTTGGATGGCATATCCAGGGGTGTTACTACTTTTATATACATATATATGCATAACAATCCGGGCAAGGGGAGAGCCTCCAGAAACTCAGATAATCCCCGTGACGGTAGTGGGGGCAGCGGTAACGAGACGCACGGACGTTCCCCTTTTATCTCGCTGTTCTCTTTTGCGCCCCCATCCCCTGTTTGACGTGTTTCCTTCGGTTTAACCGTGTTTCGACGACACTAGGCTTGATGTATGGCGACAGTTAGGATTCTGGTGGTTTCTTTTAAACGGCAATAGGTTGGAAGAAAGCTCAGAGAAACAGAGACGTACTGTACAGTGTGTCCCATTTTGGTTGAAATCATAGGGTATCGTTATTAGTGAAGATAGAAGGGTGCGGTTTGCACAAACCTGTGCCACTTTTTCGTCAAACCGAAGATGTTGCAAACAAAATTTTCATAGCCCTCTTTATTTCTGAGCTACAGGGTCTTTTCGAAAATTTTGCAATTTGGGACACCCCCTGTATCTCTGTTATTGTTAAAGGTATCGAGAAGGCGAAAACTGCTTATTGTAGAACTTTTTACGTAGAATACAGTGGCGTAGTCTGTTTTTCTACCAAAAAAATATTTTTGAAAATATGAACTAAAGTTATGTTTTTTTCAAATAGAACAACCTGTATATTTATAAATCATATGATCTGTCTTGCTATGAGCTTCTCAAAAATATATATCACTCTATATTTATTTTCACTATTTACTGCAATATTTAAAATATATCATTTTCTGATTTGTAGGCCGTGATAAATAATAAAAAATCAAAATGGTATTTACTAAAATAGTCATATACATATTAAAATTTATTTGGGATTGATATATTTTACTTTTGAAATAACTGTTACCACTGAAACTGTGAATATATTTTTCTTTTTTTTTTTATAACGGGATGGGTTTGCAAATATCTAAATCTTGAATTATTAAAGCATTTTTCAGGTGTTCGACATTGTTGTAGTGCCTACGATATATTTCGTATTTCAAAAATTCCCAAAATCAGAAATCGAGAACGGCGAAATCCGGGAATCGAGGAGGCTATCAATATGCGTTCATTGGTTCCAATTCATTGATTTGAAAAATAATAATTTAACAGTATTCTAATATTTCCATAGTTATGAGGGTGAATGTTCCCCATCTTGCTGAAAGTATATTTCACGTAAATTAGCTAAAGGAATATCTAAAATTTCCGATACGATTCGGAAATTATTCTTTAAGAATAATTTCCGAATTTCTTAAGAATAATCGGATCCGATCCGATTATTCTTATATATACACGTATTCCAAGATTTACAAATAGCGGTAGAGAGTTAAGTTTCCTTAATATATAAAGAATTTATTAGCGGCCCCCAAAATAAAACAAGAGACAGATAGCAGTATACTTTTAATAATTCTTTAGTTCCTTTATTATCAATCATGGCCTATACTAATAAATATGATGTTTTAATAAAAACTTTTAAATATTGCAGTAAATAGTGAAAATAAATATAGAGTGATATATATTTTTGAGAAGCTTATGGCAAGACAGGTCATATGATTTATAAATATACAGGGTGTTCCATTTAAAAAAACATAACTTTAGTTCATATTTTCAAAAATATTTTTTTGGTAGAAAAACAGACTACGCCACTGTATTCTACGTAAAAAGTTCTACAATAAACAATTTTCACCTTCTCGATAGCTTTAACAATAACAGAGATACCGGAGGTGTCCCAAATTGCAAAACTTTCAAAAAGACCCTGTAGCTCGGAAACGAAGAGGATTATGGAAATTTTGTTTACGGCATCTTCCGTTTGACAAAAAAGTGAGACAGTGCAAACCGCACCCTTCTATCTTCACTAATAACGGAGATACCGTATGATTTCAACCAAAATGGGACACCCTGTACATCTGCTGGATCTGAGTCTAATTTTTTACGAAAAACATCGAGAAAATATCGTTTCCCCTCTCACGGATACCCCGGAGCTACAGAACGGACAAACGTACTGTATATAGGTAGAGATAAGATTGATAGCACAAAATAAGTTTAGTTTGAAAGTTTTTTACATCATAGAAATTATATTCCTGGTCCAGGATCAGTATTTGAATACTCACATTTTGAGTGTGTAGTAAAACACTGGATCAGAGAAAAACAGATCGTCATCATCCACTGGAGAAACAGACAGCAAACAAAGCTAGAATCGCAGGAACTGTGTTCCCATCCTATTAATTACCTGCACAATCTAGTGCAGAGCACATGCATAGAAAGAACACAAAACACAATAAACCTTACAAATTAGCAGTGTTGTTGCAGAAAGTTGCAAGTAGTATGTTGATATAAAAATAAATCTTATTTTTACGTGAGGAATCTCCCCACGACAGGTGGCACATGTTTTTTAAAACACCCTGTATAGATGAATTTAACTATTTTATCCATTTGTCATCTCTTACACAGTTTATCTGTGACACAGATCGAAACTATTCATCCCCAAATTGGATACTGACCGTACAACTAGCTCCTTGTCTCTTCCCAAGGTGATTGATGCCATTTTTCTGGATAAATCCCCTTCAAGATTGGGCGTGTTGCCAGATCAGCGGATTTGGCGGACAAAAGCGACGATAAATGGAACATGGATCGGGAAAATTACCAGATTTGTTCGCCTCCTGGACCTGTATGCGGACGAGAAAATTGCCTTCGACTCGTTCATCCAGAGGTTTTTTTCTGGACATTTTTGGAACAAATTTACGAGGTACAGAACGTATATCTTTATGCCGTTTTTATTGACACGTTAGAAAGTGTCTATTCTCTATTTGAGTTGGTTATTTCTTTTATTTATGGTTCTATTCGGAGTAAAATAGTTATTTATGGTACTGCTGGGAAATGTTATTGCGTAATTTTCTCAAGTGACTTATATGTTATAACACGCGAGGACGCGAGTGCCATACAAAATTTAATTTAATTCTATTTTATAATTTGGCTTGCCTGAAAAAAAGCCTTTTACCATCCTTTTACTATCGATAGTTGTGCCTCGGTGGTACGAAAGTACTACCATTGCACGCAGGCCGCTATCTCCCGTTCGGAACTTAATATCTACCCGATACTTTCCGACAATGTTTTCGGAATTAACTATCTCTGCGCTGTGGTTGTCATTTTGTGGATCTCCCAAGCTCACCTGATGATGGAGTAGGGCTCCGAAACCGGTAGTGAGAGCAGGTTGATCCGCATTATGACGAACACAGCGTAGAATTAAATTTCTATATTACGTTTTACTTAGTAAACATTGGACTTTCATACAGTAAAATAAAATACTGCGACTTTGCTGATAAAATGAGAAAAACATTCTTGGTTTCCTCTAATTTGCCAATCAGTGATATACTAATGCGAGGTGTAAACCGCGATGGCATTGTTGTGTACAAAGCGATCGCATTAATGCCATTAGCAGTATAGCACAATTTGGCATTAGTAGCGACTTTAGTGGTATGGGCATTGCTCGCGGATCAGTCGTAGCATTAGTAGTATTAGTTGCGATATTACTACTAGCATTAGTGGCATTGACCGTGGAAACACTGGAACAGTGATTTTTCTTTCTTTTTTTTTCTTTACGAATTATCCTTTATTTTGTTCATATTATTTCCTCTTTAATTGAAAATGGCAATAATTTATATAAGGTCTGCATAAAAAAAAATCTGTGTCAAATACCCTACTGTGTGCCGGTATGCCAGTTCAAACGGGGCTTAACCCTCACAAACCTCTGTGTCTCCAATTACTCCAAACGTTTTCAAGAGCAATTAGTCGAAAATTGAGACTGGAGGGTATATAGTTACGAAACGTTTGTTGGAACATCATTAAAACTGGAGAGGGCAGAGTCAAATTCTCAATACCGTTACCGAATCGTTCTTGAACATAATATCAAAGAAACATGAGAGCAGAAGAATTTTTCAGAATAAATTTACAAATTATTTTACAAAAGAATTTTGAAAAAAAATAAGCAAAAAATGCTAGATAAGATCCTTATAAGATCTAGAGAATATTTATAGATTTTTTTTATCTATTGCTATACAATTTATTCAAAAACTCGCTACAGCGAGTACTTGTCAGTGCCTAGAACTGTTTATTATGCACTTTTTGAGTCGCACCTCAGATGTGACCTTCCATTCTGGGGTACATGTTGTGCGACTCAATTTGACCGCATTTTCAAGCTCCAGAAGAGAGCTGTTCAATATTCACTGGGACTAAACAGCAGAACTCATTGCAAGGACTTTTTTAAAAAATTAAAAATATTAACTCTTCCTTCCTTATTTATATTTGAATCCGTTTGCCTAATACGTAAGCATGACAAGAAAGGCCATCTAACACTTATCCACTCAGGAAAGCGGAGCAAGATCTTTATCTACCTACCCCACGCTCAGAGTTAGTTAACAGTTCAATATTATACAACTCGAAAAAAATGCACAATCACCTGCCATTTGAAATCAAATCCATAAAATAATTTTCTTCATTTTGCAAAGCATTGAAATTTTATTTACTAGACAAGGCCTTATACGCCGTAAATGACTTATATTTTGATGATCGAATTTGATCTTGTATATACTGGTCTAATATTTGCTATTACTATATTTACTATAAATATAGTATATATTTTTGAATCTTATTTTTATTTTTTTTTTATTCTTTGACATTGTAATCATTTATAAATGTTTATTTTAAACAATAAGACTGACGATGTAATTTGTATACTTGTTTTGTATTCTCTTTCGTTTGTTTCCTTTACCTTTATCTACAAATTGTAAAATATATTTATTTATTTTCATCTATTCTTATTATAATTTTGTGCGCGCAGAAAATAGCTGTTGTTGGTTTAAATTTTGATCTAACCCCCTTTAGCTGTGCGTGCAGTGCTCCCTTGGGAACCCCCGGCTTGTGACCTAGTGTCCCGCTGTTTCCTGTAGGAAAATCGATACCTGCAGGATTAGGAGGGATTATCCTTGTGGGATTTGATCCCACCAGTAGCAGGATGTTGTTTATATTAAAAGTTCGGAAATATTAACGAACCTCATCAAATTTAATTTATAATTTTTCAGAGAGAAAAGAAAACATTGTAGACAAATTTGACTGTACAAAAAGGAAGAACCCAAGATATTCAAACCATGTGCCAATTATTTCTTAAATATGTATATAGGGTGTTCCAGTATTCTGTGGAACTACTATGTATTTTAAACTTTTGTATTAAAGTGCCCTCATTTGTTAAAAAAAATCGAGATTCAAATTCAAAAAGTTAGGTTCAAATTTTAAAGAAATAAACACATTTTTTAGGATATCTGAAGAACCGATATTCCGATTTGAAAGAAATTTGAGGTGCCTATGTTTTATTAAGCGCTTTGACATTTGATTTTCACAAAAATCTCCCAAAATGGACCTTCTAGTATTTACTAAATTTTTTATCTTTTGTAAAAAACTCCACCAAGTATAATTTTTATAAAAAAACAAACATCAGAAGTGGGATATCTCAATAGTCTTTGATTATAATAATTTTCGATAATATAATATGTTATAGATATTTTTTTCATCAAAATATATGATCAAGAGTTACCATCAAACCGTATTTTTGAATCGGAGAGTGTGCGAAAACGACAAACTGTTATCGATGCTCACATAATGTATTGCCTATAAATATACTTTTAATGAAACTTTAACTCTAGTAGTCTTTTGTCATCTATAGCAGAATAAATTATAGTCTGTCCAACGAGAAGATCCTTGACAGTGATAGATGTGTCTGTCATTTTAATTTCAAAGTAGTTTATTTTATTTTACAAAGAAATAAGTTGGTACAACTGGAACGCATAGCAGGAAATTAATATATTTAAAATTTGACTGACAAGTAACTTCAAAATATTGTGAAAAAAACTGTATAAAACTGAAAAAATGTAATCGAGTTATTTTATTTAATAAAAACGGTATGTGTTAATACAAAACAAACAAAAACAAGACACCACATACCAAAAAATATAAAAAGAACTATTTCTTACTTTCAAGCTTTATGAAACTTCCCGCATTTATGATTATATTTATCAATATAATTTATGTACAAATACAAATTTGTAATATTCCGCAGGAATAAATAAAACAACATAATAAAACAAACTATTTTATTAATAATAACACTTACCAAATTTTATACCTCACAGGTTAATTAATTAACTTTAATCTTAATTTTTTTAAACCAGTACCTTTTGACATTATTTTTCTGCAGTACTAAAATCCATTATTTACCTATCGTGTGATGTCGATATTTTACAGCTACTCCAGTTTCTAGTATGTGTTTAGTATGGTCCTTCTACCATATTCGAGATGCACTTATCTACGACGAGATGGTATACGAACTTTATTGATAGTAACTTTATTGGTGTATCTGTATAAGACTTTCTGTCTGGGCAGCGAGTATTAACCATAAACTGGTGCTCTGGGTTCTACAGTTAATTTTCACTCAATTTTTCCTCCACTTGACTTCAAAAGACACAAAACACACGTAATAACACGAATCAAAATGCATCATCTTCCAAAACGCAGGGTATTTGACAAAAGTTGTCACAAAATTATAACCTATAATTTGGCAAGACTTTGACAAACGTCAAAAATCTAAAGGTGAGTTCATACGCATCGGCGTCCGTTTGTCGTTCATCGTTGCGTCAAACCAATAAAATTGAAATACGATCTGTCATTTTTGAAATAAACCAATAAAACTGGTTAAAAACAACAAGTGACGACGCATGACGAATTTATATTTAAACCCATCCATAGTTAACTTAAAAATTATTAGAAACTTTTTTTACTAAAATAATTAGATTGGTATGGGACGTCATCTGCTGTTCTTCTGTCATCGTCTGTCGAAATCTTACCTGAGAAAAAAAAACAGAGTATATTTTTATTTGACATTGTGACATCTACGTCACTGTATGCGATTTTCCTCGCCGGCCCCCCTTGGAGAAGTGTTGTTATTCGGGCAGATCGAGTGTCCCCAAGGACCTGCGACGAACGCCAAGAGGTTTTTCGTCCCTTTCAGCTTTTCGAGGAGCCAGAAAAACGAAGCTGAGGAATAAGAAAAAAGGAAAACAAATTCGTTTTTCGATCCTGCAAAGACAAATAAGTCGTCATCTCGCTGCGAAGGGATGAAGAATGTTGACTTAGGAGACGATAGCAAAGCAAAATGGTTTAGAGTCGTTGAAATACCCTTTGTCGAGAATACTTGAGTGGTTAAAGAAATTCTCGCTGGTTTTACATATTTTTTCCACAGCAATTGTTAAAATTGCCTTATATATCTATCAAAAATAGTACTTTAACCGCAACTTTTAAATTCAACTCTTTTAAAACTTTATTCTATCTCGTACTTATAAGAGAAAATTTGCAGAATTTATGTTTTAAATTCTGTAAACTTTGCCCTGGAGGAAACCGAAGCCGCAAGACCTCATATTTCACACAAGATTTGAAATTATAAAGCTGGTATCCCGCATGCAGAGCTGGATATAGAATCTGGAGAAACTAGAGGCGGTCTTGAGGATGGGGGAGTTAAAATTAACACCAGCAACTTGGGGTTAATGAAGATTTAAGTCTTATTTAGTCTCATATCACACGGTTCAAAGATCCCGTAAATTACAGAAAGTTTTTTACAGAGCTGAATCTAATCAATATTTTGCTCGTTTTTTGGTACTAAAATATTCGGAAAATATGTTTAAGGGCATTTTACGGTTTTTAAGTTTATTAAAAACTTTTTATGAATAAATTATAAAAAGGGTTAATTTGATGATACGATATTAATTTTATCGGTTGAATTTAAAGACTTTGAATGGTTAGAAAATTACGCAGTTTTTACGATGTGCTTGTGATTGGTGTCATTTTATATTTTCATTTCCATAACGATTTCACTGTTTTACTTATAGTCTCAGAGCTAGCAAAGTTTTAGAGAGAGAATTGTAAGAAAGTTGGTTCTTTAATATATATTTTGCTATGCTCTCCTGAACAGAATGCGGACCGTCTGGCTGCCGGAAGACGTTGCATTCACTACTGCGCATCATATCGGTATTCAACATCTGTTCACTACTGCGCATCACAAATTCGTCCTGTATTTCAGAAACTGAGGAGGCTAGGACAAACCTTTGTGTAGCGTATTTAGTTCCATAAAAAAGTAGCAAAGTAATGTGAAAATCGCATAATTGTATATCTACTCATAAACGGGAAATCCCATAAAACACACGAAAATGGAATACCCTGTAGAGACGTGATGCGCAGTAGTCTATCGGCAGTCAGATTTCTTTGGTCAGGAGAACATAGCAAAAGCTTCCTTAAAATCCTTGATTTCCAGACGTTGCTAGCTCTTGTACATGGCTGGGAAACTTAAATGGAAATGACAGTTCATTAAAAATAGTTTTTCCTCCAAGATGCAGAGGCGCCAAATATTAAAACTGTCAATATTAACAATGCAAATGTCAATATCTGACAATAATAAAATTTGATTTTTCTTTATCCTCAGAGAGACGCGTTTGTTGTGATTTTACGGTTTTGATTTCGTTTGGTTAATGAATTATTGTAAAATTAAATTCCTTCAGATTTTTGCCAGTATTCTGTTTTAGACAATGTTTTTTAAAATGGTGCAGGACAATTTATTGTTTTGTAATAACTCTTAATTATTTTTATCATGGAGTTTAATTGTTATACACCTGGTTTCCGAAGGATACACTGAGTAGAAATAAATTAAACATATCTACTTACAGTTATAAATTTTTAAATTAATTGCTGCTAATAAATGCTACTTGCACTAAATAACTACATAGTACATCTCTATTGCAGTTATTTAATTTTTTTTGGTGCATGTAAAGAATTAAGGACGCGCGTTTTATATTAGCATTATCAGCAAATGATTACATCTGATTTAATTTGTTTTATTATTTCAGGTCCCAAACGGAAACAAACTGGGAATCTTGCCTACACCAAAATTATATGCCTAGCCGTTTCCAATTCACTCCAAAGAGAGGAAAATGATGTAAAACTGCCTGCTATTTGTTGAAAACCGCCAAAGATTAAATTATAGCTGTAACAACTTAATATATACTATTTCTAGTATTTTAATATATTTTTAATTAATATCCGACATATAGGAACACTTTGTATCGCTTTTTAATTCAGTTGATTTATCGTTTATAGTATGTTCGACCTAATTAAAAGCGCACAAAGTGTTCTTATGTATGTCTAAATTTATTTTAAATTAACTAAAACAACCCCCCTTCTCCGCACCCCTCTCTTCCATTAGTATTTCTTCCTCCATCTACCAGAGGCGCCCTTGTATAATAAAATTGAAATGTATTATAAGTTGCCTATCTATTTAATAGTATAAGTCTTTTATCTATGCTCTTGTACTATTACATTTTTATTAAGGTTAGATTAAATTTGTCAAAAAAGTGTCAAAACGTTCGTTATCGTACATTTATCGTACGATCTTTCTCCGTTGACGGGCTGGAGTAAAAAATTTACGGATGAAAAGTGGCGCGAAAAAGCTATGACCAATCGGCGTGCCGTCGGATCATCGTATCAACAACGGTTAACGAACGCATGAAAAAACAAGGATAATCCAATAATTCCACCCACGAAACTAAGGTTATTTTACTTTGTCTGTTTTTTATCAGGAGGTCGCTCAATAATTAGATTATCCTCTAGTAATTAAAATTGGGGTAAAGTAATTGACTAATTTCTAGCAACCCTCTACCGCAGAACCCTCGTTACTACCCTTACAAAAGGGGGCCGGTAACCACCCCCTTCGATAGCTGAAAGGTGGGCAAGTCCCCCCATGTTTGTGACTGGAATATCAAACGAATTTTGTATTGAGGAAAGTGTATTTTCTTTGTTGAGTTTGTACAGTCATGTCAGTGTGATTTTTTCTCAAAATTTAACAGACGTTTAGTTGAGTACAATACAGGGTGTCTTTTAAGAGTCTATTACGCCGTACTGTTCGGGTCGCTGTCAGATATCTGCCTAGCCCGATCCTATCGTTAAGCCACAGCCGAAATTCCAGACACACATGATTTGATTAAGGCTTGATTAAGGTTTGCAGAGCTTCAGCATTTGCCATAAAATAGCGAGAGATTTGTTACAAAACCGTATAAATTATATATCACTGTAATTACAAAACTTCAATCTATTTTCGTATTGTAACGAAATTTTAAATCATGTCTTTATTTTCGAGAAAATTTAATCCAAACATAAGGAATATTTTGTTGACGTTTGACCATCAAAATCTTAAAAATAAAGAATTTGTATAAAAATGTGCTACAAAACGGATATAGTATAATCCACGGGGGTATCACTTGTATGGGAAAACAGGCAACAGTCAAATTTAAACGTGCCAGGACCAAAGACAAAGAAAGCAACATCTGCCAGGCATTGGCTTCCTTTGTCACTCACATTGCTTAAATCATGATACCGCGGCCATTTTGCCAACAAAGAAGCTGGCCGGGCTGTCCTGGCAAAAGTGATTTAAAACAATTTTGCTTTTTACAATATCAAATTACCATTTGGATGTATTTAACGCGATTATTCAGTTAACTGGTAAGTCAGAAATTACACACAAATGCTTTATTCGTAAATACAACTAAGATGTAAGCTTGTATTTTTGTATTTTTAGATTTCAACTTTGGCAAAGACCCGCCGATAGAACTTGCCTGGCAGCGTACCTGTTTAATAAGCAATATTATTTCCTGATAATAATATCAAAACACGTAAGTACCTCTATAATTTATGATGAAAAATGATTTTGATTATGTTTTATATTATTTAAATACTTTCTAACCTCAAATAATAGTAAGATCCTTGTTTATGTCGCACAGCCCCACAGTGCTTCGTCCCATGGACAAAAATCAAAAAATAAGTTAAAATTTACTAATATCTGAATATATAATTTTATACTTATAGCAATGTTCAACCATCCTGTATATTATTTTTCATAAACAGCGTTTTTGTTAGCAAATATTTTCACTAAAATAAGTTTGCGATCATTATCTCATCAGTGAAAAGAATAGCATTCATAGTAGTTCTGTATATTATGGAGTTAAACGTTACGTACTTAATTGAAAGCCACTATGGATGTTGTTAAACAAGGTATGTACTTTAATTTATTTCTAAACAAGTCCGTGATTGTTTAGTTTTTATTTATTTTTTTAAGATGATTCTTAAATGGGCATAAAAATTTTACGTTTCAAACTTCAAAAGGCATTTAAAAACATATCAAGACATATCGTATTTATTGAATATTTTTGTTGCCATATGCATACACTTTTAATTTTTGTATAGTTCACCTGCGTCTGCTTGCGACGAACTTTATTTACTATAATACTTTTCCAGATGGGTAAAATTGATAACCAATTGCCGATCTGGCTAATACTTGGCTTGATCATGGACAAGAACTCAAAATTATTTGTATTTCAAAAATATGTTATTAGATATTGATGAACCTTCCAGTCAAATGAGACACCACTTGTGCCTGAAAAAAGTCCACTATGTTGGGCAAGAAACGTCATAAAAAAAGTGTCATCTTTCAATTTATTATAAAAATCTCATGCACCCAAGAAAAGGGAAAAATAATATATGGATATGGTTTATTAAAGAGGTAACTATTAACATCCGAAAACCTCATACCGACAAAATGAACAGTAACAACGCGAAAAAGTAACTATTAGAAACTGATGCACAGAAATATCTTATATGTGAGGATACTTCATCTACCTGTGATTTGGATACTATAAATTTGGAAGATTCTGTCAGCAGTGATTCTCCTGAATCAGAGTAGTTACGATCTATGCATTTTGTTGTCCTAAAGTAAATTTATAGTATCTTAAGTTTTTTTTTAATTAAATATAACATTAATGTTTCTTTTCATTAAAGAAAAACATTTTATCTTATATTAGGCTTATATTGTAGGAATCATGTTCTAATGTTATTTCAATTCTTTTTATCCTGGAATTTATTTAATACTTTACACCGTTTTCATACTATAGCTTATTATTTGCTTAGATGGAACACAGCTCCAACATTATTATTATTTATAAGATTTTTTCATAAACGTGGGACTAAGAACATCATCATTGAGTACAATGAGAGTACTCATCATTTGTGTCAAATAAACCTAGTTTTAATAAATTTACTTACAATAAAAGTTTTAGTTTTTGTCCTCTAGAGCCATATGTTCGAAGCACTGTGAGCCCGTTCAAAACTGTATTGCCTTCAAAAAATGTTTACAAAACAAACAATTACCACAAAACAATGTCCTTTTAATCTGATTTATACCTCAGAAGGATGCCAGTAAAATTTTATTAAATCAACATTATATTATTTGGCATTAATATGCAAAAAGGAGCATATTGCCTTAACTTAAATTTTCTTTTTGCACTTCTCCTGACAATGTTCTCTATATTCTCTATTTTGAGTTAGTAAACTTTTGAACAGGATGTGCGATATATAAACCCACATGCTCCATATCCAAAGGTATGATCTGATAAAATTATTTTTTTTGATGCATTTTTGGTTGTTTATGCACGTTGGCTTGGTTATGTTTTATTCAGCTTATATTTATTTGGCATAACAGTTTTTTTGCCTTTGGAATGGCATGCATTGAGGCTAGATAGTGTTTCATTAGATCAATAAAGGAATTTAAATTAGCATATATTTTTTGTGATATTGAGTGTGTTATCATGATTATCAATTGGTTGTATCATAGTGCCTTATGCATGTTATTTACCTATTATAAACTTATGTATTATCAGTAAATAGATGATAACATGCTACTAAAATGTCTTTTTAATAGTAAGTTTATCTTTCCAGTTCACTAGTTATTTGCAAAGTGTATTTTGAACTAATTTAAAGTAATTAATTGATCATCTTTCTTTTCAGGTTCGGGATATTCTTTTTCATTGTTAAAAATATATATATTTCAATATTATTGTAATATAAATCCCATAGCTCTAAAAAAAGATAAATGATATTGTTTACTAATGTGTAATTTATTTACTATGAATTTTCTCTGAAAATAATAAGTCTTTAATAATATCATTGATTTAACAGTGTAAAATTAATAGACATATTTTTTAATACATTAAATTATATTAAAGTAATAAAAAATGTTTATTAGCAAACAATAAGTCAATTGATACTTATAAAAATATTTTTTTAAAAATTTCCCCTCTTTTAAGCCTCCAGTTCCCCTCAATTTAGCTAGTACTGCCAGGCGACACCAGGTGGCGTCTGTTTCCATTTTTTAACATGAAGTTAGCATTTCTTTAATGTACCTATTCTGGTATAATCGTTTATCTTTAATTTCCTTCTTCATTTGTGTAAAAATACTTAGCCAGTTTTACGTAAAACGCCTTATTTTGCCTACTTTTTCGTACTAGTGAAATGGACTATTTGTATATTTTTCTTTACATTTTTACTGTATTAGAGTCAATGTCTTGATTTTAAAATTGAATGTTTCACATCAAATTATTATCTTCTTCACTTATTACCCGATTTTATCACACCCTCCACTGGTTTCCGTTCGAACCCATCTCCTCGTACGTCACCCAAACTGTCGATTACCGTAATCCAATTCTACGATTCCTGCTATGCCTCTCCTGAGGGAACACCCTTGTCCCTGTCTCAGGTGGCTGTGGGAGTCTCCCCCACACACGTCAAACACCGGCATTGTATCCCCTGCAGGGCATAGCTACGAAAATTCGTTTCATTTTTTTTTGAAGGACTACAGTGGCGTAGTACGGTTTTAATGTCTTTTTTCATTCTTGATAGTGATGATTTGGTAAGAAAATTATTTGTTTGCTACTAACATAACAAATTTAAACTATACAGGGTGCTACAAATTCGAGGTACGAGCATTGGTATCTCGGAAACCGTAACAGATACGAAGATGGTTAAATTGGGGCAAAGTTGCCCCTTGGGCTGTTCACCAAGATGCCATCAAAAAAAAGTCTTAAAAATTTCAAGGATTGCTGAAACTTCTACACCCTGTATCCCTAAAAACCAAACATTTTCGGACATACGTTTATACGAACTTTTTTATTTATTTTTATCTGCAGAATATGCTGCCGAAGTTTCCGGAACACAGTTCGGACTACCCCCAAATAGCAAATTTTATTTTACAAAGGCTGTATAAACAGCTATGTGATCATTTTTATAGGATACCTCAATTCGTATAACGTGCTATAAGACCGTAATATGATAGCTTTACAACCAAAAAAGGCCCATTTTTATACAACCGTTTAGTAGTATAGAAGTTCTATAAAAGGGTATACAACTCTTATGCAACTTTTTTACACAGCGTTATATAACTATTATAAAACTAGTTTTATTGTGTATTACGTGCTCACATCTAAGAAACAAATTAATAAAACATTGTTAAAAAAAAAAAAAAAGAGTATTTTATTTTTACCGAAGAAAATCAGGAGCAAATTATATTTTAACCGTGTCGTAAAATGAATCTAGAGGATGTGGATTGTTAAAAAGGAGACTTTACTCGACGGTGAAAATGGCGGGTAGAGCCAGAAGGTACAACAAATATATAATATAAAGATTTGAAAAGTAGGGACAATTCTTGTTGAGCCGAAAATTTTACTGGTAGATTATAGGTAAGTATTTGGCAAAAAATTAAAGCGCTTTAATTTCGATTAAGGTTTACGTATAAATTTAAACATAAAATAAAATAAATAAAATAAAATTTTCAAAAATTCTTGTTTTTAATTTAATTAAACAATTATTACTGTATGACCGAAAAAAAAAAAAAAAAATAGTTTCAAAAAGAAATAACATTTTACAATTTATTTTGATGTTTTTTTAATTTTGCTTCATATAATGGCGGCCATAGGCCATACAAAAATTCTACCTTAAACATGACGAATTATAATACAACCATTTTATTATAAATGAATCCCTTAAATAAGTCTTTGTTGTAAAATAAAACGGTATAGGATAAATATCTATCATTACGCAGAATTTCCAGGCACTATAGAACTATTTTTGACATATTGAGATTTGTGACAAGTAGATGTTGCCAAATCTTATTTGGTTAGTATTTAAACTAACAAACATGATCAGATTTTCATGGATTCATGCATGCCCGACGAGTGAGCGGCAACCTAAGGACTTGGAAAAGCAACAATAAAACAATACAAACATTACTACAGTAAAACTTTTACATCAACGTGGCAACAATGCTTTGAAGAAGCCAGACAACCCGAGAGATTTTGGCTTTTGGGAACCCCGGGAATTCTCAGGATTATTTGCCGTAAACAATTTCGAGGAGTTTTTTCTTACGTGCTCTTTATAACTACCACTGCGTTTGTTAACTTTTTCCAACTTTGTCCAGAATTCATAATAGCTGTGATTATACTTCTACGTAGATATTACTTTGGCAACAACAACAATAACAAAATAAATAACTAGGTATACCACTTAATTTAAAATGAGGTTATATTATACATTACCAGTTTATTAGAAATGCAAATGTGCAGCAATTTATTTTGTTAATCACAAGTTTATCATATAAGGCATAAGGCTATATAACTAGTGTTGTATACAGCACCGTAGTTTAATGCAATAAAACATTCTATTATACAACGTAATACAACTTTAATAAGACAATTTTGAGTAACTATTATATGATCTTGTGACTACTAGTTATATGAATATTATAGAACTCTTACATGGTGTGTATAAGAGTCTAATAAAATAATATGTTTGTTATCATATAGCATTGTCTTATTAAGTGTTATATCATACTAAAAGAAATTATCGTTTAATGCGTTATAGGATACGTTGTAAAAACCACTAGAAAATAGTTTAATATGACAACTTTTATTAAAAAACAGAATGGTGGAAACCAAACGCTTAATAAAATCAAGCAGTCCTTAAGACAACGCTATTCGACTGTTATAAAATAATTCAATCCTTTTAGAATTTCTTTTTGCTACTTGGGCCTTGTATAATAAAAAACTATTAAAGGGATGAAATAAAACACTAAAAGGTGAATGGCATGGTTTTTAATAGACTTGTTCATTGACAAAATTTAAGTGTTACATTACAATGGTTCAGTAATACAACAGCGACTACCATATTATTTAATATTTCTTTTTTGAATTATCCCAACTCAAAAACTCACTATAAACTAAAATTATATCTAGTATAGACATCTAGCGGTAACAATATCAACATGTGTTTAGTTTCGTTTAAATATAATTGTTCCTTTAGTTAAAACTCTGCGTCAAATATATTTGCTAACTTATTATTTTTTCTTATATGTAGAAATAGTTAGAAAATATATTGGACACTAATACATCACTTATTTAGTGATATATAAATAAATAATAATCAAACAGATTTTGAAATCTTTATTTTTATTTAAATCTTTCTCTGTTTTCAATCAAAAAAACAATTACAGTTGAGGGTTGGAACCTTTGGTCACAGAATATCTAGCTACGCAACAGAAAAATACTCGAAATGAAAGAGCTAAAATTGCACAAATAAAATACTAGATGGCGCGACAATATCATAATCAGAATATAATTGGAAATTTTTGAATTTTCGGTTTGATCGACCATGGATCGACGGCACGTCGACGGCCTTGAAGCTCGGGTAAATATGCACAGTTGCCAGATTCAAAAAGACTTTAATTGGCATCCCATTCTTTTCCTGGTATATAATAATTTCTTTCTATTCTTCGTTTCTTGTCAGATACACTTATATTAATTATTCGTTTGGCTTTTAAAATAGTTTTAAGTTTAAGTATATTATTAGAAAATATATGCTCACAAATACATTTTTAATGTATGTACACTACTTTATTATGTTAACTAACAAAAATAACTTTGAAATTACCTTTAAAATTAATAATAATATACCAGAATGATTGATAGTGGTATTTATTAATGCTGAAACGTTAGTAATGAAATATATACGTTTAATAATAATAGAAATAATTTATTAAAATGCAGTATAAAATGTTAATTGACTAAAAATACTATAATAACAAATTTCTTCTGTTTTGCCGTTATTTATATATAAAGTTTAGTAGATTTTAAAAGTATTTTGGGTACAATTAATAATATATTAGTTCGGCATAAAAGTTGCTGTCACGACATCATTACAATAAAATTAAAATTCGTAAAATAAATTAAAGGTATTAATTAAACAAATATTTTAAAGAAATGCAAGGATTACAAATTTTGTGAAATCGAACTCCAGGAAATGATATCATAATATTGTACTATATTATGGTACCACTCGATATGCTTCATAATATTACAATGTCACCGAAGATCCGTAGTATACCAAATTTAAGCACAATCGAACATGAAATGGTATCGTAATATGGTACTATAGCTGGGTATCTCTTTATATGCATCATAGTAACATCATATTACGGTGCATCGAAGATACACGTAGGTATACCAAGTTTAAGCCAATCAGACATGAAATGGTATCGTAATATGGTACTACGTTATGGTACCTCTTGATATGCCTCATGGGTACCATAATATTGCAATGTCGTCAAAAATACGCAAGTATAATCAAATATGAGCAAGCCCAGTCGAACGTCAGGAAGTGGTATCATAATATGGTACTATAGAAGATACCACTTTATATGCATTCTAGTACCATCATATTACAGTGTCACCGAATATACGTAGCATTCAAAGTTTAAGCCCAATCGAACGAAAGGAAATGGTATCGTAATATGGTATTACATTATGGTACCTCTTGATGTACTTCATCGTACCATAATATTGCAATGCCATCAGAAATACGCAAGTATAATCAAATATGAGCCTAATCGAACGTCAGGAAGTGGTATCATAATATGGTACTATAGAGGGTACCACTTTATATGCATTAAAGTACCATCATATTACAATGTCACCAACACACGTAGTATACAAAGTTTAAGACCAATCGAACGCCAGGAAATGGTATCGTAATATGGTACTACATTATACCTCTTGATACCTCTTGGTACCTCTTGATGTACTTCATGGTACCATAATATTGCAATTTCATCAAAAATACGCAAGTATAATCAAATATGAGCCCAATCGAAAGTCAGGAAGTGGTATCGTAATATGGTACTATATTAAGGTGCCACTTTATATACATCATGGTACCATCATATCATTTTACAATGTCACCAAAGATACTTACTATACCAAATATAAGTCCAATCGAACGCCAAGAAATTCAATTACAATCAAACGTCACAAAGTGATTGTAATTCAGCTCGTAAGACATAACTCTAACTAACATGGCAAGTTAAATACCTAAACGTTTGATAAAAGAGCTCTGATCTATTTTAATATGTTTTAAATGATGTAACAAATTTGAAGGTAGGCTGTATAAGGAAGTATTACAATATGAATTACACAATGGCAACACTGCATAAAAATCTTTTAAATTTCGTTTTTTTAGAAAACTGTTTCTTTTTAAATTTATCGCCCTCTATTATGTAGTAGCGAAACTACGCATCCAAAATATCGATTTGGAGACAGACAGGTTTTTAAAGCCTGTCTCCTTTTGATACGTACGATTTTATACGTGTAACGAGGCTTCTGTTGCGTAGCTAGATATTTTGTGCTTTGGTGTTTTGTAAAATAAAACACTAAATCACCACAATACACCAAAACACTTTTACTTTTTACATGGACGCGTTTCGCTAACCATGTTAGCATCATCAGCAGATGATTATAAACTTTTTGAGTTTAATCATCTGCTGATGATCTTAAAAAATAATTAGCAATTTCCTGTTAAAAAAACAATCTCACAAACAATCTCTTAACAATTTCTCAAAAAAAAAACTTAATTTAACCTTTTCTGTGCCATACCTAACAAAATAGAGAACATACTAAACAAAAATCCATTGTATGAGTCCGAATAGAACATGCTATTTTTTTCAAACATTTTTTTTTTTTTTTAAACAATTCAAACGTTCCAAATAATATAAAAGATTTAAAGTAATACCTCTCGTAGAAAGTAATTATACAGGGTTGTTCACATACGACACGGAGTAAATTAACAGCTAAACGATGATATTTTTACAAATTGTAAGTTTGGGGTTCGTTGAAGGACTATTAGAAACTACAATTTAAAACTGTTTTTTATAATATACAGAGTGTCCCAAATAAATAAAAATATCAAAGTTGTATTTTTTAAATGGAACACCTTGTATATTGTATTAATTTAGTTTCTATGATTAAAATAAGGTAAATTTGATTAAGGTTTATTATGCTTAAACCTTACCGTTTTTTGAAATATTTTCAATTTTTTTAAAATGAAATTGCAGTAAAAATTTTAAAGCTTCATTTCTCCCAAAGGGTACCAATGTTTTTAATGCTAAATATTTAATGAAGTTTATTTATTAATCAGTTATTGTGTTGCAATAATGAAAATAATACTACCTTATACAGAGTGTCTAAAATTTATTTTAAATAATTATTAGCTTCAAACTGCAATAACTTCTTTAATTTAAATAGAATGGCCCATAGCTTATATTTTAGGGAGGGATCAGATGCACGAATTAAATTGTCTATCAAAATTGTATTATACCATTTTTAACTATCCATAGGTTTTCGTAGAAAATGCATTTTCTTATAATTTAGACCTCATTTATCAAAAAATATATCCATGGAATATTGGCATTTTAGATTGTTTTTAAACTTAACATATGTACAAAATGTACAGACTAGTAATATTATCATTTTTAGCAAAGTGAAACGATAATGTACTAGCCCATTAATGTCTAAAAAGAAAACTATTTATATCTTTATAAAGAGTATACCATTAATTAAATATAACACCATTATTTACACCCATATACTAATTAATGGCCTTACTTAGTGTGTTCCTTAATAAATTATTATAAATAAATGTGGATTTTTGAGTCAGAAATCAATATAATAATAAGTTATCAAATTAAAGTCTTGTTGTTATAAGTAGCATTTATTAAAAAATGAAATATCATTTTAAGGTGTTACTTTTATCCACCTGTCTAATGCCCATACACAAAATTCAGTTTTAGTATTTGGAGCAATTATTATTAATCAACGCAAACAGTCAGTTAATGTAGTTTGAATACTGGAATCATATTAATTGGTCCTCTTTAACAAATATTTAAACAGTTTTTTTATTTTTTAATGAAATAAACGAATTATATCGACAATATTAATTATCTGTACCCTTTAAAAATTTGGGTACATCCTTAAAATAATCTAAAATGTCAATAGTCCATGGGTATATTGATAAATAGGTTCTAAATTACAAGAAAATGCATTTTTCTACGGAAACTTAAAGAGAGATAGGTAAAAAATGGTATAATATAATTTGATAGACAATTAGATTGTGCATCTATTCATTAAAATATACAGGGTGTTCATTTAGAATTAAACAAGTTATTGCCGTTTGAAGCTAATAATTATTTAAAATAAATTTTTAGACACTCTCTATAAGGTAGTATTATTTTTATTATTGCAGCACAATAACTGATCGATAAATAAACTTCAGTAAATATTTACAGTATTAAAAATTTTGATACCCTTGGAGAAATGAGCCTTAAAATTTTTTACTGCAATTTCACAAAATTGAAAATATTTCAAAAACAGTGAGTTTAAAATCTTAATAAATTTTTCGATTAATTAAAAAAAGTTTACCTTTATTTTAATCGTAGAGAAACTAAAAATGTAATAATATACAGGGTGTTCCATTTAAAAATAAAACTTTGATATTTTTACTTTTTTTTTTTTTTTTTTTTTTTTTTGGTTTATTTTAAATTGTACCTCTAATAGTCCTTCATCGAACACAAACTTACAATTTGTAAAAATCATCGTTTAGCTACAACACTCCGTGTCATTATAATGATAGTACAACTCTAATATATGAAAAAGAAACTATGGTTACGCTCGTTAAATTTGACACTTTATGTCAGTTTAAAAATATATTTCGTACTTTTGTGCTTAGGCGTGTGTACGTTTGAAAAAAAAGTATTTGTGAAACAATAAAAAACAATTAAAAGCTTCTCGCACAGCACTGGCTAAATAGCTCTGGTATGAACTAGTGACAATTTAGTTCCTTGTACTCTTTAGTCATTGTAAAAGTCTCTATTCCATAACCCACTTGATTATATTTATTTATAACCAACAAATATGGTAATTCGTACTTATATTTCGTTAAATTTTACACAATTTGACCAACAACCATCTTGGTCTTCACCAAAAAAAAACACTCCTGGCTTTCCTAGAATATACTTAGCATTTCTAGTCAAAGTCTAACAATATATAAAACTAAAAAACATCTATTTAGACTATATGCTAAAAACTTAATTATTTACAAAACTTATTAACAACAATTGATAAAACCACTTTAAAACGACATTTCGCAATAAAAGTATTAACAAAAAAAACACTTAGGTAAATTAAAACACGAAATTTCTTTATTTCTTCTTAACGCACTACAAGGTTAAAATGAAAAGTTTTTTCTTTAAATGGAAGAAGATTTTTTTATAATACTAAAACAGTTAAATAGTTTTTTTAGTTGATATCTACATATATCAGTATATTTCTCAAGAATAGTTATACTGGGTGAGCTTTTTAATGCCTTACAAATCAAAAGCTTGAGAGCTACATCATTTTTTTCCTATATATTTACTATTAATAATGATACAGAAATATTGTTTTGTAAAGATTTAAAAATATCACCCTGTATACGGTGTCCTGTTATTCTGTGTTTTACAGGGGGTTTCGTTTATAGGGTGGTGTTGCTACTTTTTTTATGAAACTATTAGTTCCTGAAATACAGGGCGAATTTTAAATTGTTGAATTTTTTAACTTTCCTCGTATATCGGTTAACTGATAACTTATCGAAAAGGTGAAAATTGGGTGCATTAGAGTTTTTCACTTAGAATTCAGTGGAGTAACTAGTTTTTGGCTAGTCCCATTTAATAATATAAATCTGACTCATATTTAGAAAATATCAGATAACCGAGATACAAAGGAGGTCGAAAAATGCAAAATTTTTAAATTCATCATGTATTTCAGCAACTAAAAGGACTTGGACAAGCTCTGTACCTCTACTAATAACAAAAAAACCGTGTAAAACACACGAAAATGAGACACCCTGTACAGTACATATTCGTTTCTTAAAGAGGATTACTGACCAGTCTCCTTTTGATAATATATCATCCACAGATTAATTGATTCTACTAGGCACCATATTTAGCTACCTTCACCGTTAATACAGAGAGTTTTTTCTCATAGTGTCACTATCTAAATTTAAAAAAAAAACTACAGATACTCTCGGATAGATGGCACTATGAGTTCACCCTCACCGGTGCGTCTAGGACTTTTAATTTACTATATATTATACATATTTAAGCTACTGGGGCTTTTTAAAAATGGTTTTTGCACAGTGCCATTATTTTGGAACAGATATGAACTCGAATTGAGCCTTTTAGTACAGAAGGGCGTTCATAGATGGCACTATGAGCTAAACCTCGCTACTATTTCTAGATTTTTTACATATTTAAGCTTAGGGTACTTTAGGAAATATCGAGTGAATGTTTAATGATAAAAAAGAGATGGAGAATAATTTTTGGAATGTTTTATGTACATGTTTTACAGCCGTGTGCTTCTTAATTTTTCTTTTTAGTTTTTGTACATCTACTACTGATCTAATGTCGAAAAAAATACAGTAAATATCAATGAAAATCGATGTAAAACTTTAGGAATGTGCTTGTAATATTTTTTTTATATAATATCTTATTATAATCGACGCATTTTATTGCTAAAAGTATTTTTTTTAAATAAGAGATATTACTTTTGATATAGACATGAAATGTTTATGTGAAAATGTTGCATTTTTTTAAAACTAAACGGAATAATTATTGAAAATTTGTATATGTGTTTGGTGTGCACTTAATGCTTACCTATACATACATAACCTTTCTACAGAGTGAGCAAAAATATATCCCTAAAATATATTCATGTGTATAATATATATAGTGAGTGTATATTATATTATATGTATATTTATAATTATATAGGCTTAAGTAACATTTACCAAAGTATTTAGAGGCAAAAATTAGATATGTATCCATTACATTTCATTTTTTACGTTTTGTTTAGTGGCGTACATCGATAAAATTGACACTAAGAGTCGTCTTGCTATATTTTCTATATTTGCAAAAATATTACATAGATATCTAGAGAATAAGGGGACGATTTCAGTGAGATATTACAAGAATGTTTGCTTCCTTATCAAATTCAGTTGTAAAAAAATAATATACAGGTGTAATTTAACAGTATATGAAGTGCTTTAACTTTAACTACGAACATGCGATACATAAGATTATTTTTTCCATAGCAACTGTTAAAATTGCCTTATATCTGTCAAAAATAGTAGATAAAATAGTACTTTTATAACGTTTTTTAATTGCTTCCATTTTTGAAAATTTTTGTATTCCTTTTCATAAGTTCATTTCATGGTCATCGCTGATGCCGTTCCTTTTCGATAATACGGTACTATAAAAACTATTTATATTTTTTTCTTTTTTCAATTTTCTTTGACTTTTTTATTATATTTTAAGTTTTTAAAATCTTGGTTTTAAGTCAGTAGTCAATAAAACAAGAAACTTGTTTACATTTTGTTTAATGATTGACGTTTCGACTAATTTTAATTCGGTCTTCTTTAGAATCTATAATATACAATACAATTTTATCACTAACAATGTGTTTTAATATATAATTTTTTTTTTACCACAAACGTAGAAAATTATTTATACGTATATTATAGATTCTGAAAATTCGAATAATAATGATCGAAACAAATCAATCGTCGCTCAAGCTCTTTCTGAGATTTCGTTTATTTGAGAAAATCTAAAACAAATAAAACTATATAAATGTTTGTAATGACACTTATTTAGATTAAAAACTAAAAATAGAAGTTTTTATTTGACTATTTTCATATCTGGCTGTTTTTAAAAGAACAAATTAAACCCTTTTGAGTTATACATTAAAATTTGTTAAAATCGGTCAAGCTATGAGTCATGTAGTATATTTTATCCCCATCATCCACTCTATTTCACTAATTTTTATGGTTTGTTAAGATCTAAATATATTAATGTGTGTTTGGTTAAGATCTAAATATCAATTTCCATCATAAAGCATAAAATATAAAAGTTGAATAAAATATAAATAGTAATAATACTTTATAATTTTTGAAATGCCGAATGAATTTGACTAAATTTGAATAAACCTCTCCTCGTCTATGCTCAAATTTATGCTGGTGACGTACTCTCGACCGTCGATCGTGCGACTCCAGTGCGCGGCTACAATCGACTTTCCGACCGGTCGTGCCGATCGCGCCGCTCGCTCTCGCCGATACCTATTCAGTGCGCGCGGAGCTTTTATCTTTTTGGTCGACGATAAAATACCATTTTATCGTTTTGTATAAAAAATAACTATTTTTCTACTGATTATTTTGTATTTTCATTTAAAAAAATGTAGAATTTTCACTATTTTTTCCAAAAAAAAATCATTTTACGATATTTAAAAGTTGTTCATGTTCAAAGTTAATGTACAAGCACAGATTATATAGAATTGTTCTGTATACCGGAAAATTTACGAAGAAAAATAAATATAATACTTCTTTTTTAGTCTAAACTAACGTAGAGATATAGTTTGTTGGTTTCTATGAATACTTTTTTTCTCTAGGATTAACTAATAATTGCACAACGTTGTCCCATTAATGTAAGGTACACTTATTATGATATGCGTGAAATGTCAGGACATATGTCTTCTCGGAAAATTAGCCAATTACTACTATATTTATGCAACCAACAAAACGCAAAATCCTAACGCAAAATTCTGCCATAAGGATTTCGTGTATTGCTGGTTGCATTCGTGTTTCTGTCGACATTGATACAAGTTACTGGTTAGTTTTTCGATATTTTTATAAGGTATATATTCTACAAAGCTTACATCTATCTGTCTCAGATGTCGGACAGAGAATCATACACTATTTATAGTAACTATTTTACAGTAAACTTAAGTCTATTATCACGATATGTATAGAACGTGAGCTTGAAAGCTCTGATATGTTTGCGATCTCAGTTGATATATTTTCCTATATATAGAAAACGCTAGAAACTCATTCATAATCGAATTGTTTTCAAAATAAAGTTATACTCGTACTTATAAAATAATAACAACGTAATTTTTATACATTTTGTACATAATAGCGGACTACTATGGTCTATAAAATGAATAACTTTTAATTTTGACCGTTATTTTTTACCAACATGGCAAATATAAAATCCCTCTACCAAAAAAGTTACTGATATTCTTTAAATTGAGTACCTGAAGGAATCAGATAGGTAACTCTTTTTACTTTCGTGAAATAGAAAAGGAAGATAATAAAACAAGTGACAGTTCTTCCTCTTCTTCCAAAAATCAACACGAAATGTCATAATTGTCAAAAGTAAAATGTCATCAGCTTTTGACATTTCTAAATATCAGACCAATTCCGTCTCTAATAGAACAGCCCCGGAGCGAGATTTATGACGTCACGCTAGTTAGATACTACGGATTAATAAATATGTTGTAGACTACATGGAAAACATAATTATTCCTCGTATTTTTGGTTTGTATTTTAAAAATGATATAGTTTACTTAATATACAGTTAATAAATACCATATACAGGGTTGTTCACCACATACGACACGGAGTATTGTAGCTAAACGATTAGATATTTACAAATTATACAAATATTGTGTATGTTAATAATGCATGTAATGTAATAATTTGTACATTTGTTGTTTTAAAAACAATCTAAAATGCCAATATTCCATGGGTATATTGATTAATGAGGTCTAAATTCTAAGGAAATGCATTTTCTACGAAAACTTGAGGGATGAATGTAGAATGTTTAGAAGGGGAGTTAATCACCACGACCTTATAGATCTATTGTGTGTTCCCCTTTCTTGAGTTATAACGAGTTATAACTCATCATACAGTCTCAGGGCTTTAAGAAAAGCCAGTATCTGAGACGGCTCCACAGAGGCCAGCTCTCCATCCTCGACATCAGACGTGCCAAGGTTCATGGCACGAATGGTCGTCGTCTCGGCGCACTCAGTGATAAGGTGTTCTGGTGTTTCCCCATTTTCCCCACAAAATCTGCATTCGCCGTTGTTTGAGGGATAGGTAAAAAGTGTTATAATACAATTTCATAGACAATTAAATTGTGCATCTGATTCTCATAAAATATACAGGGTGTTCCATTTAAATTAAACAAGTTATTGCCGTTTAAAGCTAGTAATTATTTAAAATAAATTTTTAGACACTCTGTATAAGGTAGTATTATTTTTATTATTGCAACACAATAACTGATCAGTAAATAAACTTCAGTAAATATTTAGTATTAAAAACTTTGATACCCTCGGAGAAATGAAGCCTTAAAATTTATACTGCAATTTCACAAAATTGAAAATATTTCAAAAACGGTAAGGTTTAAGTGTAATAAACCTTAATCAAATTTACCTTTATTTTAATCGTAGAAACTAAAAATGTCATAATATACAGGGTGTTCCATTTAAAAAAAATACAACTTTGATATTTTTTATTTATTTGGGACACTCTGTGTCTTGTAAAAATATTTTTAAATTGTAGCTCTAATACTCCTTCAACGAACCCAAAACTTACAATTTGTAAAAATCTAATCGTTTAGCTACAATATTCCGTGTCGTATGTGGTGAACAACCCTGTATACCTATTTATAGTAATAAATACTTTGGCAAATAAACTATGAACCATACAAATGCAGCAAATGCCTTACAATATACAAATAATAAATAGGGACATAAGATAATGGGTAAAATGTAAAATATATTTTAAATTTTGAGGTTTGAAAAATTGAAAAATCGATCTAATTTAACAAAAAACATTCAATACCTACTACTAATGTATTTATTATTAATTATTTAATAATATTATTATATTATTTTGGTAGGTTGTGACTTTGTGTGTATTTGTTGCATCTGTATGATTCATAGTTTATTTGCCAAAGTATTTATTACTATAAATAGGTATATATATTGTATTTATTAACTATAAATTATGTATATTTCATGTAAACTATATCATTTTTAAAATACAAACCAAAAATACGAGGAATAATTATGTTTTCCATGTATTCTACACCATATTTATTAATCCGTTATATCTAACTAGTGTGACGTCATAAATCTCGCTCCGAGGCTGTTCTATTAGAGATGGCATTGCTTCAGCATGGCCGCAAGTTGCTAACCTAATAAAATTAACACTAGAAAAGACCGCGGGAACTGTCAAATTCAAAGTTATTCGTTTCACAGACTATATATGAGTTTTATAGAATTTTTTAATTGTATATAATATTATTTAATTCCCTCGTAACTACACTAGATAGAATTATTATATTGGATCAAAGAGTTTTTTTTGTTGTAAAATATACACAAAAGAATAATTATCTTTAGTTATGTGCATCTAACTTTATCTCAAAAGAATAAAAACTCCTATAGCTTTCAAGTTTGTTTAAACCTTCTTTAGTCTCAAACGAATTATAAACCAAAAACAAATACGTTTTTTTTCAAGAACATATATTTTTTTAAATATTGAGTTACAGTATTTAACCTCTTTGATCTTACCTTTATATTAAACAATAAAAAAATCATTTTTAGCCTGGAGTCAGTTTTTTTTATTAACAAAGTTTACAACAGATGATTTTTGACATAAGCCAACTAGAAGTTTCTAGAGAACAATAATATTTAGATCGGAGATTCTTTGCACATTATTGTTTCACAACGAGATCTATCGATTAAACCGTTTTTGAGAAAAAAAAATATTTAAAATTTTTGGACCAAAAAAACTACCAGTCAAAAAAATTTGTAGAGCCTAAAAGTCAAATTTAGTGATTACCACAGCCACTGTAACATAAAGAGAAGACATGTGGTTATCTATTTCAAAAATTAAATTGTTCAAATGTCATATAATAATGGCGGTAGCTGTCATGGAATTGAGCGATTAAAAATTATCATAAATCATTTTTTTCAAATGGAAACCCACTTTTTTATTTCACTAGTAAAAAGGTTTTCCAATTCGTTACTTTTTGAGTACCTATACATGTTCCTATACCTAAAATAAATCGTTTTTAAGTTATTTAAGATTTAGTTTGAAAACGTACATTTTTCTTCATCTGGAAGAAAGAATCTAGAAAAAATCTCTGATCTAGATATTGTGGTTCTCTAGAAACTTCTAATGCACGCTCAGCCTGGGACACCCTGTATAAGTTCAATAGTTTTAGGAGTTATATCTTTTAGTTTCAATACTGAACCATTTTCTACCATACATTCAAATTCTTTTTTAGGTATCAGACATCGCGAAATGACTAAAATAAAATTGATTTCTGTCTCACAGGCTATAAAATACCTATATAATATACAAAAAACTTTAAATTTTCATATAACTACATTCATTTTCTTTTAGCTAGTTCACTCCTAAGTACGAATTCTCTTAATCTACATACCCTGCCTGAAGGGGTTGCCTCCCGTGGACATTGTAGGTGGCCCTTGCGGCCTGAAAGGATTCGCTGGTTGCTGAGGTAATACCCTCCCTTGACCTTGGACAGGTCTAGGAGGAACTTGAGGTCCTTGGTACGTTTGGTTCTGGTACGACTGATTCTGCTCCGGGTACTGGTAGCTTTGTGGCTCGTAATCGTCGAACTTGGTTTCTTGCTGACGGTATTCCAGGTGGTTTTGTACGTTTTCTTCTACGGTTTTTTGTTCTTGCATTGAGTAAGTTTGGTACTCCTTGTTTGGTGGGTCTGACATCAAGATATTGGCTTCGTTTTCGAAGGGCTTGAAGTCGTAGATGTGTTTTAGGTAGGAGAGTAAGGGTACGTATGCTAGGTTTGAAAGAGCTATCCCTACGTTCAATGCTGTGAAGCCTATAGCTTCTACGACTTCTCCCGCTATAATAGGACCTATTGCGTATGCTACGGAATAGGAGATGTCGGCTATAGCGTAGATGCTTCCGTAAACTGAGACATATCGTACGTCTACTAGGTATCCTAAGGTTGGAAGTAATGCAGTGTCTATCAAGGCGATTCCAAAGCATATTCCGCAAAGCGGTATCATCAAGACCACATAGCTTGTAGAGAACGGTATTATAAAACAGCATAGTCCTTCCAAGGCTAGTCCTACTGCAGCCATAAGCCACTGATGGTGAGGATACTTTTTTGCGATCTTTACCGTAATAATTACACCTAAAACATGAGGAAAAAACGCCGGTAACCATACCATTCCGATCTTCCAGTTGTCCGTCGTAAGGTTGTCTTCCATCCAAAGAGATATGGTTGGTTCCAAGAACGCCAGAGCTACGTTCGCCATCATTAGAGCTCCGGAACAAACAGCAATGTACGGATCCATGAACAATCTCCAAATAGGAACCGACGGAGGCTTGCTGACCTGCGCGTCTTTCAACTGAGCCTTCAACGGCTTCATCACGATCAAGAGCATGAACCCATCGAGTAGAGACACGAAAGCCAGGATCAAAAAGGGCATTTCCTTGCCCGCGAACTGGTAGAGCGCTCCTCCGAAGGGTGGGGCTACCAGGCAGCCGAAACTGATAAAGGCCAGAGCTATGCCCAGCGCTTTGGAGCGCTCTGTTTCTTCTGTGAAGCGGTCGGCGATCATGGCCAGGCCGGAGGTGTCCGCGAAGGCCGAGCCGACTCCTTGGAGGCTGCGCGCGAAGAAGAGGACTCCGTAGCTGCGGCCGCAGGCGAAGACGGCCGTGGACAGGAACATGATGCACAGGCCGATCATCATGGGGATGTCGTAGCCGATGCGGTCGATGAGGGCTCCGGAGAACGGGTTGATCATGAGCTGGACGATGGCCTGGAATAAAGAGAGGTATTGTCACAAAGCAAAAGCGAGGTTGTGTAGTTAAGACTAAAGTTTACAGCTTGATTGATGGCTCAAGAAGGTTGGAAGGAATAAGGACTGGTATAGTACAGCATAAACATGGAATAGATTTTCCTGTAAGCTATTAGAAACAGACAAGGGTACCTACACTTAATATAACTCTAGTTATATTAAGATCCTTAAGAGTATATTACCCTGAACTGTTCGAGTTGCTCTCAGTGGTCGGGTAAAGCGGGTGTGTGGTCGAAGGAAATATATATTATATTTCAATAATCTGCCTAACTCTTAGCCCCATTCTGTCGTGTTAATCCACACCCAAAATTCCAAACGTACGTGCTTTGATTAAGGCTTGATAAAGGTTTGCAGAGATTCAGCATTTGCCATAAAATAGAGAGAGATTTGTTACAAAACCATTGTAACGTTTTTAGTTCGTTACATGTCTTTTTTAAATATAATATATGATGTCTGGCCTATCATCACCGGATTCCCTCTCGTTCAGGCCGGATAGTTTATTTGACGCGTAATTTTTACGTTCTCTAGTCCACAACCCTGTTTTCGTTTGACACAACCCTGTTATCGCTCTGTGGAGGCGCGCGCTGTCAACATCGCTTCTGTCAACTGTCTCCGTGCTTAACCTCACTTTGTTTTGACGCTCTGTTGTATCCCAGCTTTTGGAAATGGTGATTATTTAAGTCTTGCTGTATAATTTGAATCAGCTGCTATTTCGAGGCTACAGGGTAGAGTTACGGATGTCCCAACTTGTATTTGTGTTTTTGCTGACACGTTGGCGTCCCTTTTCTTTTTGTCCTCCAGAATGTCACATGGAAGAAAGGACATGTTGTTTATTATTTATTGAGCCCTCGGAAGTATTTCGAGGGTCCAAGGTACGGACTGCGTCCAAGGTACGGACTGCGTCCAAGGTACGGACTGCGTCCAAGGTACGGACTGTGTCCAAGATACGGACTGTGTCCAAGGTACGGACTGTGTACAAGGTACGGACTGTGTCCAAAGTACGGACTGTGTCCAAGGTACGGATAGTGTCTTATGTACAGACATTATCTTATGTAGGGATGTCCTGTGGACGAGTGTCCCCAGTGAGAGCGATTTTTTCTTGCATCTAAGTGCCACAGCGTGGATGTAGCTTGAGTCCCATGCTGCTTCACTCCCATTTCTAAGCCTGATCAGTGGCTGCGGCTGTAAGGATTCATGGTGTCCTCAATCTGGCCCCTTTTTTGTTGTTTTTGACCAACAGGATCGCCGACAGACAGTACAGAGATGCTAGACCACCTCACGCTACTCCATCTTGAAGCAAAACAACATAAAAGAACAGCCGCCATGTATATTAAATTCTAGTTTTTCATTTAACATCTAAAACATTTTCAGTCTTGAACAATAACATTACATCTTAAGTATTTGACCCTAAAAACACGCGCGAAACAATTTTTCGACTGCGAATAAATTATTCTCATTTTACTAAAAAAAAAAAATTCAAGAAATTTTTAAAACTTCTTTAATTTTAAGGCCCATTAGTATTTTTCAAAGTAGAAACAATACATTTATCAATAAAGTTGTTTGCGTTGTTTCAATAATTATGATCTTCAAACATCCCTCCACACTTAAATACTTTTGTTTTGTTTTCCTTCACTGCCGTCTGACATATGTTCAGTGGTTAAATCATAAAAATTCATGTCGATATAATCTTTAAAATATAATTTAGATCTTAGGTTTCATTGCATTACGTCTTGTGGTGGTATTTCTGTGAATTAGATATTATTGCATTACGTTGCAGATGGATAATCAAATTAGGCTTCTAGAATCTACAGGTTATAACATCTTCGATTTCGCATCATATGGAATATATCAAATTAATTAAGAGTAATGCTACATTTCATATTTTCTCTTAAATTTTACATGTCCTGTCGCGTGACACATCGTTGTTGTTTTCATTGATATTTAGGTACGACTCTTACCACCACTTTCTGTGACATATAATCCACTGTAAAATTCCTAGAACTCTACAATGTCATGTATCAGCAAAGAACGTCATGAATAAATATAGTCATTAGTTTTAAGTATTATACAACTGTGTTTTCTATCTCTGTACATGCCTGGCGCCCAATATCTATATATCTTTTGTTAATTATTACTGATTAATTTTCTCTGCTTGATAAAGGTTTGCAGAGATTCAGCATTTGCCATAAAATAGAGAGAGATTTGTTACAAAACCATATAAATTATATTACAGTGATAAACTCTAGCGGGAATACACTGCATTGGGTATGCAGATGACATAGTCATCATCGCTCGGGGGAAAAGGCACCCTGTGTAATATTATCCAAAGACGACTCCGTATCACTGAGAGATGGTGTAGGACTGTCGTGCTGAGTATCAACTCAGACAAAACCGCGATAGTGCCATTCACCAGAAAGCGAAGTCTGAAAAACTTGAAAAGAATTCAACTAGATGGAAAGGTAATACTGCCAACACAGGAAGTTAAATATCTGGGAATAACCCTGGACAGTAAACTCCTGTGGAACAGGCATATTAAGAACACTACCAGCAAAGCCATAAAGGCTCTCATGATATGCAGAAGACTGGCCGGAAATAGATGGGGCTGCTCCCCTAACACTTTGCGCTGGATGTATACCATGATAGTAAGACCCATGATTACTTATGGAGCAGTTGCCTGGTTCACAAAACTAGAGCAACGGACGGCAAGGCTAAACTTGTGCAAAGTCCAGAGACTAGCATGCGTTTGTATCACAGGAGCCATGAAAACCTGTCCAACAGCAGCAATGGAGGTCATTCTAGATCTAACACCACTGCACATTGTCATTGGTAGAGATGCCCATGCGACAATGATTAGAATGGTCACTAACGGAATTAGAACTGGGAGAATTGTCAGATCAGGGGCTTGGAACACCCTCAAAAAGGAAATACCACTCCTGAAACTCCCAGTGGACGATATGCCAGAACGTACAACTTTGACAAACATGTCAATGTAGTATTGAGCAATAAGAAGGATTGGAAGAGCGAAACGCTTGCCCAGCAGTTAAAAGACCATACCATAACTTGGTATACTGATGCTTCCAAAACCAATACGGGAACAGGGATCGGAGTGTTTGCGCCGAGAGCTAATTACTCCGAACCAATGGGCACTTACCCTAGTATCCTACAGGCAGAAATCTACGCTATCGAGAGATGCGTACAACTTATCTTAGATAGGAACTATCGGAAACAAGAAATAGCCATCTTATCTGATAGTCAAGCAGCGTTAAAGGCGATCAACTCAGTATCAATCGATTTGAAATTGGTCAAAGAATGCATAGAGAAGCTGAATAAATTAGGCAAAGAAAACAAAGTCCTCCTACACTGGGTGCCTGCTCACCAAGGGATAGAAGGCAATGAAAAAGCAAATAATCTAGCTAGGAAAGGAGCGAACACTCCACTAACTGGACCAGAACCGTTCTGCTTTCCAAGTGGTAACCAACTCAAGGCGGAACTCAAGAACTTGGAAGATTCCATCCGCAACCTGGAATGGAAATCTTGCAACGGTCTAAGACACTCGAAGAAGTTTCTGAGGGCTTATGATCAAGAAAAAATCACAGATCTTCCTGGGTTTAAGTAAGAACAATCTTCGGATTGTCACGGGGTTTTAACAGGACACTGTCTCCTCAATGAACACCTCAGATTGAAACTAAGAAGAAACGGCGAATGCAGATTCTGTGGGGAAGATGGGGAAACACCAGTACACCTCATCACTGAGTGCGCCGAGACGACAACCATTCGTGCCATGAATTTTGGTACGACTGATATTGGAGATGGAGAACTACCCTCTATAAAACCGTCCCAGATACTGGCTTTTGTCAAAGCCCTGGGACTGTATGATGAGTTATGACTCAAGAAAGGGGGACACAATGGATCTGTAAGGTCGCAGTGTGGTCTCAGTGATATTATACCCCCCTCCCACTCATTCTAAATTCTAAATTCTACAGTGATATATACACAACTACAACCACAAAACTTCAATCTATTTTCGTAATGTAACGGAATTTTAAATTATGTCTTTATTTTCGAGAAAATATATTCCAAACAAAAGGAATATTTTGTTGATGTTTGACGTATGATCCTTTAATCTTTAATTTCTGATGATAGTATAATCCTTTATCTTTAATTTCCTTCTTCATTTGTGTAAAAATACCTAGCCAGTTTAACATAAAACGTTAAATGCCGAACTCTTATTTTGCTACTTTTTGGGACTATAGCAAAACGGACTCTAATATCGTACCTAGACATACTGCAGTTGTTCTAATCACATACAGGCAACTGTTCATCGGGGTCATATTCAGTTCAAATGAAACTGTATTTAAAAAAAAACAATGGAAATATTGCTATAAAAGGAGTTTACAGGGAAAAAAGAGGATAGCCAGAGTCTTGAGTAGCTAGTTTTCTATAAAGATTTAAGTTGTTACTCACTTTGGAAGCGAAGAGGATGCCTGTGGCTGAGTCTTGACCATGGTGGTCGTGTTTGAAAGGTGTCCCGGGAGGCAACGTCACGTTTCCCGGAATGGGATCGTCAGTGTAAGCCCCTATATACCTGGAACGTCAAAAACAACACAATTACACTCCATAATATACCCCTAAATTGGTACAACTCAAGTATCATTAAACTAAGAAGGTTGCTTGCCATCTAGAGTATAGGATATATACCAACTGTCCAGATATTGGCTCTCCTATGGATTTTATAGCGAAGTCGTAAATAGACTTTTTAAAGGGCTACATTTGGTAAACACACATGCCAAATTTGAACAATTTTGGACAAGCCGATTTTAGGTAATTTGAGAAAACCTTAATCGATTTTGTAACAGTCAAATTTCCTCGCAACGACCTCTGTGTGCCAACTCATAAAATATCGCAAATAGCTATTATTTTTGCATCATGTTTACTATAATTTTAGTGTTAAATATTATTTTATTTAAATTTTACGATTATGCAACCCCGATATACACCGCGATATTATACATATATTGTCACTGATGCCGACCAGCAGTAGGGTTTTTGTCCATCTCTCTATATCTTTGATCATCGCCTGCCCGTCATTTGTCACTGTCAGATCAAATCAGACGTTTTTGGATTTATTTGTCCTTTGTTTTGGTTATTGAAATTTCATAATTATCAGATAAAATTTCGTAGTTAAATTGGTTATTTTTGATGTGGATCGCACTGTGCAATTCGTTCTTTTAATTGTGGAATTTCTGAGTTTAGTTCGTTCATTGACCGGATATGGAATATGGCTGAGGAGAA